>NC_054376.1:25944465-26064465 GCF_017654675.1 Xenopus laevis | reverse complement strand
TTTTTTTTGACGTGCGATGTCTATGGGCGTCATTTCCGAATCCAGGAGAAAAAATTCTTCCATCCCTAGTACCAACCTCCTATTTATACAGAACTTTGCCTTCTGTCCATTTCTCTCGATCTTGACCAACTACTTTTTTTTTTCCCCTTTAGCCTTAGGCAAATAGTTGTATTTACCCTTTCCTTTCTATTAATTCTATTTTATCTCTGTTGTTCCCTCTCTTTTTATATGCCAAAAATCCATATTTTTATGTCACCCCCTGCATCTCCCTCACCCTTCTAATTCCCCTTCTGCTTAATTCCTCTCTTAAGGTCCTTAAGAAAATCACCAAGTACATCCAGGAGCAGAATGAGAAGATTTATGCGCCCCAGGGCCTGTTGCTGACTGATCCCATAGACAGAGGCCTCCGTGTGGTATCCTTTGTACAGGCACTGAAGTGAAGCTGTTTTTGATACTAACTTATCCCTTCACTCATTTGCAACAGCTCTCCAGTTTGGAATTTTAGCAGATATCTGATTATAATCATATTTACAGAGCAATAGGCTCACGGGGTCAGAGACCTTTGTTTGAAAGCTAGAAAGAGTGTCCAAAGAAAGAATGGTTGCATTAAAACAAGGTGTACTGCCAAGCAGAGCCTCCTGTATGCTTCCAGTCCAAATAGGAGCTACCAGTAGTCAATTGCAGCTTATAATTGGCACCCACAAGAACTTTTTTCTAGGGATGCACCGAATCCAGGATTCGTTATGGGATTCGGCCTTTTTCAGCAGGATTCGAATTCGGCCGAATCCTTGTGCCTGGCCGAACCAAAATAGTGGATTAGGAGCATCCCTACTTTTTTCATGCTTTTTCCTGCATTTAAATGTGCTTTACTGGTATAAAAAAAAAGGTTGGGGATCCCTTTTCTATACACTATCATGTACCTAATTTATTAATTTCCGTGCTCCATACATTTTATTGTTGGTTCCCAATACAGGTATGGGACCTGTTATGCAGAATGCTCACAACCTGGGTTTTCTGGATAAGGGATCTTTCCCTAATTTGATTACCATACTTTGTCTTCTAAATTTACTTTCACGAAGGATTATTTCTATTTTAGTTGGAATCAAGTACAAGGTACTCTGTTATTACAGAGAAAAGGGAAATCATTTTTAAAAATGTAAATTGTTTGATTAAAATTGAGTCTGTGTGAGTTGGCCTTCGCGTAATTTCTTTTCTGGATACCGGGTTCAAGTGTGTGACTTCTCCTTAATAGCCATGACTCGCAGGTTGAAATTACTATCTATGAGGACAGAAGCCTGACTGGAAGATAGGACCTTGCAGGTAAATGAAGGTGTGGTTTTGTTTATTTATTAGGACCAATCCATATAGGCAAATACTGGACAATAGAATAAAACACTGTCAAACATCAGCCTGTGTGTTCCCAGCTTTACAAACATATTTTTCAGATACTACAATATGCATTGCTAGTGGTTTTATTTTGTTCCATGTCTCTACATAAATTTGTATTCAGCTAAGAAACTGGAGATAATTCAGCTCTGCGCTTCCACTTCAGAATTTTATTCCCCCCTACTTAATGGAACAGTAACGCCAAAAAATGAAAATGTCTTAAAGTAATGAAAATATCATGTAGAGTTGCCCTGCACTGGTAAAACTGGTGTGTTTGCTTCAGAAACACTACTATAGTTCATATAAACAAGCTGCTGTGTAGCCATGGGGCCGGCCATTCAAAGCTGAAAAAGGAGAAAAGGCACAGGATACACAGCAGATAACAGATAAGCTCTGTAGTATACACTGGGATTCTTCAGAACTTATCTGGTATCTACTTTGTATCCTGTACTTGAATGGCTGGCCCCATGGCTACACAGCAGCTTGTTTATATAAACTATAGTAGAGTTTTCCTGAAGCAAAAACACCAGCTTTATCAGTACAGGGCAACAGTACATTATCATTTCATTCATTCAAAACATACATTTTTTGGTGTTACTGTTCCTTTAACAGATACATTTCTGTTCCTACAAGCACATGAATTTAAAAGTAGATGTTTTGAAGTCTTGGGAAGTACTGACAAGAAGGGCAGAACACTGATCACTATCCTATGTGCTGATAAAAAGATTTATTTTTTAATAAATACTTATGGCAAATCCTATTGCTTAAGCTGTCCATAGACTAATATATTCTCTTGTTTTGGCCACCCATGTGCTTGACCAAATCATACTGATCTGATCATTTGGCCCTTGTGGTTTAGCAGCACACAAACCCAATACAAGTGTTCCAAGAGACCTCAACGCAGACATGGTGTTCATGCTTTTCAATCAGGACTCCAATCATTACACAAATAGACTCTGTGCTATATCACATTAGAATGCCAATGGGTTTTAAGTAACAGCAGTGAAATGTGCGACTCAAGCCCACCATCCTGGGCAGCCTGACCCATAGAATTAATTTATATAGTGTGTAATAGAGACTGCATGAATCCCACCAAGTGATGGAACCGATGGGAGGCAACCACCAAATGTTCCTGACTAATGGAAAATTGTAGAGTTTCAAAAACTGGCAACTTCCCCAGCCAGAGCTTTACCAGATGCACAAGAGTTATGCAGCACGTACAATGGAGGATCTTCAGGGATTATTCCATATTAATTAAAGTCAGCAAGAAGCTGCTTTCAGCAAAGGGTTTTCGGCACGGCTGACCCATAGTACCTCAGAAAGATCTGGGTTTGGTCATTCTTGCTTGCCCCCAGCAACATTTCCCACTGTTATTTACCTGAATTAATTAACTTGGGATAATCCCTGAAAACAGTATTGTTAAGGGATTCTGTCATGATTTTTGTGGTGTCGTTTTTATTTTTAAATTACACTGCAAATAATTCACTCTAAAATATAAAATGTAATTCCTGAACCAGCAAGTGTATTTTATTTTAGTTGTAATATTGGTGTGTAGGCTCCATCTCAGATCATTTTGCCTGGTCATGTGCTTTCAGAAAGAGCCCGCACTTTAGGATGGAACTGCTTTCTGGCAGGCTGTTGTTTTACCTACTCAATGTAATTGAATGTGTTGCAGTGGGACCTGGATTTTACTATTGAGTGCTGTTCTTAGATCTACCAGGCAGCTGTTATCTTGTGTTAGGGAGCTGTTATCTGGTTACCTTCCCATTGTTCTGTTGTTAGTAGGGATGCACTGAATCCAGAAATCGGTTTGGGATTCAGCCTTTTTCAGCAGGATTTGGCCAAATCCTAATTTGCATATCCAAATCAGGGGTTGGGACGGAAATCAAGTGACTTTTTGTCACAAAACAAGGAAGTAAAAATGTTTTTCCTTCCCACCCCTAATTTGCATATGCAAATAGGATTTGATTCGGTATTTGGCTGAATCTTTTGCAAAGGATTCAGAGGTATTCAGCCGAATCCAAAATAGTGCATTTGGTGCATCCCTAGTTGTTAGGCTGCTGGGAGGGAAAGGGAAGGGGATTATATCACTTGCAGTAAAGTGACCAAAGTTTATCAGAGCACAAGTCGCATGACTGGGGGCAGCTGGGAAACTGACAATATGTCTAAAATTAAATATAAAAAATCTGTTTGCTCTTTTGAGAAATGGATCTCCTTACATTAAGCCCTTTTCATTATGATACCATTTAGTTTAACACATGAATGTTCTGCCCAAACTGCAAAATGTTAAACTGTTAAATTATTATTTTTTTTTCCTGCAGATCTGAAAGATCAGACTTTGCTCTGCATATAAAACTCTTCTACTGCGACGATTGTCCCTGACATTCCTTCAGTCGCCATTCCTGTGTCTGCAGCGATCACTTGCTGCTTCCTTCAACTCTGTATATAATGGACCCAAATCAACACTCCTGTGCCAACCCTTCATTGCCAGCCTGTGCCAAGTGACTGACTATTCTCCGTCAGCTTGACATGCAGGGCACGAGATTAAGGAGAGGTTAAAACGTAATCGCGCAGATGGATGTCCATTCATATAAAGCCTCTTGGGGGGGGGGGGGGGGATTGTGCCAATTGTTTGACTTTTTGTTTCCAGTTTTTAATTTCCAAACGTGACTTATTTCATACAACTTTAGCAGGAGACTGGTTCCAAAGGTGAGGAGGCAATGCTTATAGAGAACCAACTGTTTCCTGCTGGTGGGACTGGTCAGTCAGTAACTGATATTAAACGGGTTGTGCACCTTTAATTTAACTTTTAGTATGATGCAGAGATGAATATTCTGAGACAATTTGCAATTGATTTGAATTTTTTAATATTTGTGGCTTTTGCGTTTAGTTTTTTATTGAGAAGCTCTCCCATTTGCAATTTCAGCAATCTGGTTGCTATGGTCCAAATTACCCCAGCAACCATGCATTGATTTGAATTAGAGACTGTAATATGAATAGGAGAGGCCTGCATAGAAAGATAAGTAGTAAAAAGTAGCAATAACATTACATTTGTAGCCTTGCAGAGCATTTGTTTTTAGACGAGGTCAGTGACCCCCCCATTTGAAAGCTATAAAGAGTCAGAAGAAAAAGGCAATCCACAAATTAAATAATGATAAGAAAGGAAGGCCAATTGAAAAAGTTGCTAAGAATTGGCCATTCTAGAACATACTAAAAGTTAACTTAAAGGTGAACCACCCCTTTAAGGTTTCTTTCTTTTCGGAATCCATCTGGGGCCCCATGTCCATGTAGAACAGTGGGGAAGTGTAGGAGAAAAGGGAAAGTACAAACTGATAAGTATTGACTTGTGACTGATTAGTAAAGGCCAGATTATATCAGTGCAGCGTGTTGTGTGTGTTTTTTATTTTTTTTTAGTGGGTCACTGTTCTACATCACCCACAGCTTGCTTAGTCCAGTCAAACTTGCCATCACTCCATTTCTTCCCGGCCTTTCAGCTGATTCTCCTCACCCCCCACGTCAGTAGCCTTTGGCCCTAATACTAACAGAGGCATTTCTGTGTGCCTTTGGGAGAAAATAGAAATTCCACAAGTAAAAGAAATTATTTTCTTCTCTTCCCCCCCCCCCCCAATTTATCTTGCAGCAACTGATGAGAAGGGATATGGTCTCATTTTCTTGTATTCATAGGAATATATTTAAACACTGCTCAGGACGGCCATATTTGTTTATCAGTCTATACAAAGCTGCGCACATATCCTAAGTCTGCTGTATGGGAATCTGAACATTTGAGTAGATGGAAGAGAAGGCCTTTGCCGTTTCAGTGAGTGGGAAATGGCTGATAATAAAGCAGAACTCACATTGATGCCAGCGTAAGGCCTGTTAGGGCTCCCGATCAGTGCTGAGAACTTCATGTTGTATTACTCTTTCTTCATCTATACTGCAATTTTAAAGTTTGTCCACATAATGATTTTGCATTGATTTTCTGTATAAAAACGGCACACATTTTATTTTTTAGTAATGGAGCAGAGTCACCAACAACCTCATTCAAAGGGCAAAACAAAACACCAATTACAGTATTTATATACATTAAAGGGGACCTGACACCCAAAAAAACTATTCCAAATCCTAATTATCACATTAGTCAAGCAAAATAAACTTTAATTACGCTATATAAATTATTTTAATCTTGTTTCTTTCGGTCTGGGAATTCATAATTATAGCAAGCAGACAGGAGCCATTTTGTGGACACTGTTATTAAGACAAGTCTTGCGTCATCTCAGAATCTTGTTTGTGCACCAGAATGGGGGACCCGGTGTCCATCCCTATGCACTGGCTACACAATTAAATGGTGGGGAGAATGTGGGGAGAGCAGTGGCATTTAGTAAGTGCTGAATGGAAAGTGAAAGTAATTATGCCTAAGGCATAGAGGAGGGGCAGACAATATTTGATTGACAGCTGAGATGTTTAAATGTTTACAACAGCTATGAATGCTTTAATAAAAAAATAATTTGGATTTTTCATGTTTAATTTGAAAAGGACTGTTATACTGCTTTTTATGTCTAGGCGACGGGTCCACTTTAAAGAGCAGATTTATCAAGGGTCGAATTGAAAATTAGAATTTTCTACTTTTTATGGTAAAAACTGTCAAATTCAACTAGTTGATACGATTCGAGTTTTTTAAAAAAAAAATTCTAATTCAATTTTTGACCTTTATCATACTCTAGCCCTATAAGAATTTGAATTACACTATTTGCCACCGAAATCCTGCCAAATTGCTGTATAAGTCAATGGGAGAGGTCCAGGGGTCATTTTTAAGTTGTTTGTAGCCTTCCTGACATTCGAGGGTTTTTTTTTTCGGAGAAGTAACTCGAATCGAGTTTGATCTAATTGAATTCGATTTGAGATTTCGGGTCATTTAAATTCGTCCGACTGCGACAAATTACATCCCCCCCAAGTCAAATTTCTAATTCATTCGAATTTAAGGGAGTTTGAAAAAACACATGAATTTGAAATACGACCCTCGATAAATGTGCCCACGACACAAAAAAAAAGGGTTTGCTGGTTTGTGTTGATATCAGCTTGACAAGTACAAAGCAGCCAATCAGATACTTATTTACTCATTGGCTGCTTGCTACTAATCTAGTTTCTCATAGCAGTCTTTGCACTGTGTATTGCATAACCCTCCCCAGAGCAGCTCGTTAATATAATTGCAGGGTCCTGTAATATTAAAGGGGCAATTGTGCAAGGCAGATAAGCTACAGTGATATAATAGTAACTCTGGTAATCGGGGACCCAATGTTATTCGAGGGACCCTGCACCCAGTATGAAAACCTTTCTCATGTATGATAGGACTATGGCTGCTAAGAAAGATTCCCTTTGTAGATAGTCAATGTAGGGAAACTTTCAATCCAACAGCGATACCAAAACAAATGACTTATTTCCGAGGTGTTTCTCCTTGAAGATGGTTGTTGGCAAGCCTGTGATAAAGCCTCCTGCCATTCAATCTCCCACTTTTGTCTACATTACCTCACTGTAACAAATGACTTGCTTTCATGTGTTGAACTTATAAATAAAACCTAATTTATAGGCATCTGGGCTCTGTATCTCGGGTCTCCTATTGCAGAATCAATGCTTCCCAGCACGGGGAGGGAATAGTACAAGGAGCATTTTATATTTCCCAGGGTGGGAGGGGGAGTCTAGAAAGGTTCATATTAGAGATGCACCAAATCCACTATTTGGGGTTCGGCCAAATCCTTCGTGAAAGATTTGGCTGAATACGCAATCGGAATCCTAATTTGCATATGCAAATTAGGGATGGTAAAGGAAAAAGTGGGAATTTTTTTA
Source organism: Xenopus laevis (assembly GCF_017654675.1). Taxonomy (NCBI): domain Eukaryota; kingdom Metazoa; phylum Chordata; class Amphibia; order Anura; family Pipidae; genus Xenopus; species Xenopus laevis. The sequence continues at coordinate 26,057,238 of NC_054376.1, read as the reverse complement.
CTTCCTTGTTTTGTGACAAAAAGTCACATGATTTCCCTCCCCTAGAAGTGGCCATACACTTAGATCTGCTTTTTTGGCTTGGGGCTGAACGATCGGATTACAATGCTGCGAATGGGCGCCGTCAGGTCGCAGGACCGAATCAAGTGGCCTATGCGCTCCTGGATTGCAGGAAAATACAAACTTGACCGTTCGATATGTGGCCGATTTTTGATATCGATTGGGAGGAACCATCGGGAGCCCCCACACGGGCAGATAAGATGCTGAATCGGTCTAAAGGACTGATATCGGCAGCTTTAATCTGCCCATGTATGGCCACCCTAATTTACATATGCAGATTAGGATTCAATTTGGCCAGGCATAAGGATTTGGCAGAATCCTGCTGAAAAAAGGCTGAATCTTGGATTCGGTGCAACCCTTGTTACAGGTAAATGTAAAGCATGAGAATGTAAAATGGTATTTTGAGTGGAATTGGTTGCGGTAAATTCTTCAAAGCTTGATGGGCAAGTAAAGCCTGAATTACTAGGGCTTTTGTGGGACGCTGTTGGATCGACAGAATACATCCGACAAATCAGGTATATGTGAAGGGGTCAATATAATGGGACTGATGCAAAAACCATGTAAAGGACATGGGAAATTTTCCAATTGACGCAACACAACTGCCTCATGCGAACTTAACATGATGTGTCTTCATCCGAAGAGAGAAAACCTGATGGCGTCTGACCGACTTTTTTGTTTTTTTCCACTGAAATGGATCCTAAAAATCTCGTGTTGTTGGGTGGCACGAAAATCTGACCCACAAAATCTGATCAAAATCTCCCATTTAGCTTTACCATAATCCTCATCTTCACCTCAGTTCAATTTGTCGGTCATCCTTAATTCCAGTGACATTGGTAGTGGTTTTCCCATTGCTATATAAATATAATAAAAAATGCCACTGGTGGGGTACCAGCCCAAGGCAACTACAGCTTTTTAGAAGGGAAGATCTGTCTCCAAAGATGCCCCAGTAGCTCCCCATCTTCTTTTCTGCTGATTCACTGCACACGCTCTGTGCTGCTTTAGCATAAATGAAGGACCCAGTTCACTATATAAAATATGGCATTTTCACCGAAGTTCATTTTATGGTGTCATATTAGGGGTTGTTCACCTTTAAGTTAACTTTAAGTAGGATGTAAAGAGTGATATTCTGAAACAATTTCCTATTGGTTTTCAATTTTTTTTTTTTTTTTGAGTTATTTAGCTTGTTCAGCAGCTGATAGAGTTTGCAATTTCTTCCATCCGGTCGCTAGGGTCCAAATGACCCTAGCAACTGTGCATTGATTTGCGTAAGAGACTGGAATGTGAATCGGAGATAGTCTGAATAAAAAGGAGAGTAATAAAAAGTATAACCATAAATTTGCACGCTTACATTTGAAAGCTGGAAAGAGTCAGAAGAAAAAGGTGAAAAATGAAAAAACTATGGAAAATAAATAATGAAACCCAACGGCTCTTGATACCTTAAGACTACTAGAAAATCATATAAAAATTAAATAAAAAGGCTGGTTTTGCTTCCAATAAGGATTAATTATATCTTCGTTGGGATCAAGTACAATGCACAATTTTATTATTGAGAAAAAGGAAATAATTAAAAAAAAAATATTTATGTACAAATGCAGTCTGCACCCTGAGACCCCACACCATCCCCTGGGTCCCCCAGCCGCAAACCCCCTCTGAGACCCCCACACAGTTTTCTGCGCGTCGGAAGAGAACTGGCATCAGGGAGGAAGGTAAGCAGCAGTGCAGGGAGTTCTTTTTAACTAGGGATGCACCGAATCCACTATTTTGGATTCGGCCGAGCCCCCGAATTCTTTGCGAGAGATTCGGCCGAATACCGAATCCGACCCCTAATTTGCATATGCAAACGGGGAAGGGGAAAACATTTTTACTTGGATTTTTTGTGACAAAAAGTCATGCAATTTCCATCCCACCGCTAATTTGCATATGCAAATTAGGATTCGGTTCGGCTGGGCAGAAGGATTCAGCCGAATCCGAAGTCTGCTGAAAAAGACCGAATCCCGAACTGAATCCTGGATTAGGTGCATCCCTATTTTTAACCCATATGTAATTAGCGTTCAGATTCAGTTTGAGATTTGGCTGAATCTTTCATGAAAATTCGGGCTTCAGCTAGGGTTGCCAAAATTTTACCGGCCGGTGGGGGGCGGGAACAAAAGCGGCAGTCGAAGGGGGGAAGCCACGCACAATGATGCAAAAGGGGCAGAGCAACACACGCAATGGGCAGAAGCCTGAAAAAGAAAAAAGTAAGTTCTGAGCAAATATTTTAAAGTGTAATACAAATTACCGGCAACTACATTGCCGTTAAATTTGTAATACCGGCCCCTGCCGTGGCAGGTGTTTTGCAACCCTAGATTCAGCAGAATCCCAAAACAGTGGATATAGTGGATCCCTATGCAGCATTGGTTTCATAGAGACAAACAGCGCTGATTGTATGTACTTCTCCTGGACTTGGTATCGGCAGCTGGTGTGCGGCCCATAAACCGGAAATTTGGAAAACTAGGAGAGAAATCTAATTTCCTGTACAAGAGCTGCACTTTTTGCCCCTCTGGGCTCAGACAGGATTTTGGGACAATATGAAATGTGAGCTACCTGCTGCTTTATCTCACAGCCACATGCTGGAGTTTGTGGGATACAAACCCAATACGTGGGCATTACAAATGCCTAGCAGCACGCATGAGGTCAAAAACACTGATACTTGGTAAAAAACTGATTTTTTTTTCTTGTGCCTCCATCTGAACTGAAATATTATGTGCAGAATATTGGCATCTGTGCCACTGCCCTCCCAACACAATTTCAAGACAAGAGTTGGTTTCTCAGACCCTGGTTTTTAATTCCTGTTTGGGAATAAAAGGAACAGTGACCTTTAAGTCAAGGTTAGGCGTCTCACTTACACAGCGCCTTACAGCTCTCCCCCGGCGCTCTCTTTCCTCAGTGTTCCATTACAATAGCTATTATTGGGGGGTCCTGAGAATCGGCTGTCCGGGGCAGATCTGCTCGGCTGAACGCGGGTAATTCAAGTGGTTCCCCGTTGGGGCCTGAGAGGAAACACAGAGCACAGTGTTTGAGCAGCACATAAATGAGACTTTATTTCCTCTGCTCGACTCCTTCTAGTTTCCTTTCAGATCAACGGGATCCTTTTACGCTTTAAGATGTGACTGTCACTTGCATCTGACCTGGGCCAAACAGCATTTCATTGCTCACAATCACACAATAAGTACACGTCGGCCCACCCAGCCTGCTCCTTTTTCATGTGATGGTTGGTCTTCTTTCATGTTTCTCATAAATGAACAGTTATGTTTCTTCACTGTAGCAATTGCAGCTGCCTGCACTCTCTTTGGTTTGGCTTCACACTGGGTTCTCAAGCAGTTTGATATGCAAGTCTCCTTGACGCCCATATTAAATGTGTGGCTATATAGCAAATCCACTGCTGGACACGTTCTCTTCATCTGATTATTATCAGTACTGCTAAAACCTTAACAGCGAAAGTCCTCAGAGACCACAGTCCTCGGTGCGCTGCCTTTCTCCGACGTGTGGTGTCAAAGGGCTTAGAAGAATTTCTTTGGGACAGCACCACCTCTATACTCTCTTCCATTTCTCATCTTTTATTCATGAACTGCTGATGCTTTATTTGAAATCTGTAATATTATGAACTCACTTTGAAAATTATTATTGTAGCACCAGCACTTTTTTTAAATTAATTCATATAGGAATAATGAACTTTTAGACTATTCATTAATTGTGCGTAGGAATAAAATGATTGGAAGGCACAGCACTTGATTCATAGCGCAAGCACTTTAATTAATTAATTTATTATATATAGCACAATTGATTTAAATATCATTAACTGTACGTTGGCGCCAAATTGATTGGGAACTAAGCACGTGACTACGATAACGTTAAGCACTTTATAAGTTATTACAATTAGACCTCAATTAATTTTAGTAAAGAAGTGTGGGGGTTTTACTGCTTTCCCCCTTTTTGATAATCTTGGTTGGTTTATATACCTCTACACAGCTTAAAATTAGGTAACATACGTGAGTAGACACATACAAGAATCCTCTGCACTCAACCCATTATCAATATAATTATATTGATAATGGGTTGAGTGCAGAGGACCTTTTGTAATTGTCTATACTGTATGTATTTTGTAGTCACACCCTCATTGCACCCCCGCCTAATGGTTTAAAAATTAGTGGTGAGCACAGCTTTCCCTTGTTTGTTATAGTTATACAGGAGCAGTGACCAGCTCCATGTTGTAGCTCCCACCCTTCCCAGCTATAGTCAGGTGATCCCACTGGTGTCTAATAAAAGGGCAGCCAAGTTTGGGAGTTTTACTTTGAAAGCAGCAAGTAAGTTGCAGGTAAAACTTAGTCCCTGTGTAAAATGTATAATGAAGCAATTGAATTCTTAATGAATCAGATGAAAATTAAGCATAGGACTGGCCAGATATGGGATGACTTTGACATAGTTGGCCAGCTTAAATATATTGCAATATATGGACAAACAATCCCTGTTTTGTTTAAAGGGTAAGGCATTTTTTAGTAGCAGTATGCACAAAATGTCTCTGTCTTAAATATATTGATAATGGGTTGAGTGCAGAAGACTCTTGTATTTGTCTATATGTATTTTGTGGTCACAGCCTCATTGCACCCCCGCCTAATGGTTTTAAAAATTAGTGGTGAGCACAACTTTCCCTTGTTTGTTATAAACATACGTGAGTATACATTGATTATAAAGGAACTATTTAATTAATTGTATTTGTTTTAGTTGTAATATTGGTGTGTAGACACCGTCTCAGGTCATTTTGCCTGGGCATGTGCTTTTAGAAAGAGCCAGTGCTGCACTATGGAACTGATTTCTGGCAGGCTGTTTCTCCTACTCAATGTCACTGAATGTGTCACAGTGGGACCTGGATATTACTATTGAGTGCTGTTCTTAGCTCTACCAGGCAGCTGTTATCTTGCATTGGGAGCTGCTATCTGGTTACCTTCCCATTGTTCTGTTGTTAGGCTGCTGGGGGGGGGGGAGGGAGGAGGTGATATCAGTCCAAGTTGCAGTACAGCAGTAAAGAGTGACTGAAGTTTATCAGAGCACAAGTCACATAGCTGGGGGCAGCTGGGAAACTGACAATATGTCTAGTCCAATGTCAGATTTCAAAATTAAATATAAAAAAATCAGTGCAGAATTCTACTGGAACAGCACTATTAACTGATTCATTTTGAAAAAATTTTCCAAGACTGTATCCCTTTAAGGCCTAAAGTCTAGACACCTCTTCTCATGGCCTGAATGTGCCCCCGAATGTGATAGAGATTCATATAAGCAGACCGATGCCGTGCCTGTCAGTGCATAGAATGGAAGATAGTGTATCAGCTTTACCTTCACCTACATTTCTATGTTGGCAGAGAAATTATTGAGTGTACCACAACCAAATCCTGCAAGATCTGCAGGGACCAGGGCTGCAATCAGAGAAGGACAGGCAGGAATTGTGTCAGTTGTTCCTGAACTGCTAAGAAATTATCAGGATTTATCACAAAATAGGTAGAGTTTGGACAGATGTGGTAAGGGTTAAGATTTCACTGGCTGTGACTACTAAAATAGTCTGCACTCAAATCCCCAGCACCTATTTTACAGAGATGTACACCCAAAAAAAAAACAATTGATGCAAAGTTACTCAGGGTTCTTCACTAAGTATTCTTAAGTCTACATTCATTTTTTATTTTAAACTGGTTACGCCACAGCTGAGGCAGAAGTCACTTTTGGCCACCTATTAAAACTGCCTGACCCATAGGTTAACTGACTATACAGAGTATAGAACGTTCATAGACAGTTTGGGTCACTCCTGAGGCTGCTGCTATCTGAGGCAGAACCCCTTGAGTATGGTGAGTGGGGTGCATGGCTAGTGAAGAGAGCACAATTGCAGGTAAAGGGCAGACTATGAAACACAAAGAGCTGTAATAACTATTTCGAAAGCAATCACTGTGTTATAACCAGTTTCGCAAATGTTTAAGGTAATATATGATCGTGAAATAGACTAACAGTAGACTAATAATAGGTAATATATGATTAGAAATAGACAGATGCATTCTGTGAAACACGGGGAAGAAGGTTCACACTTGGGTTGAACTCCAACTCTCTCAGATGCTGTATAATCTAAAGTATACAGGCTGCAATTATTGCTGGTCTTATGGTATTGTACTATATGCAGGCCCGGATTTGTGGAAAGGCCACTTAGGCCCGGGTCTAGGGTGGCAGGATTTCAGGGGGGCGGCATGCTGCCCAACCACACCCACATTGGTTCAGAAACACTGGGGATGCGCTGGAGATACAATATTTTTTTAATTTCCTGTGAACCAATCCCCATTGCTCCGGTCCCCCTGGAGGGAACAGGGGCAACGAACGCTATTGGGCCTAGGGGCGCACACTATGAAAATCCGGCCCTGACTATATGACAATTCTCTCCTTTTTGGAGCAAAAAGCAGTACAAATAAAATTTGTTGATGAATAGCACTGCAACGACTAAATAAAAAAAATATATATATGGGACCTTTCATACCACTGTGAAAAATAAACCCTAAAAACTTTAGATTTGTTTATAATTTCTCTTAAATTAGCCCATAAAGTGTCCCCAAAATGTGAAGACTCTGCTTCTAGTTTTCACCCAGGGATCATACTATGTTTAGAGCTGAATCGTCAGATATGCAGTTAAAAATAAAAATAATTATTTTTCTGATGATTCAGCATTAACGTTATGATATTCGGGCACCTTCAAAGGTGCACAATCAATATTTTAATTTCTGCCTGATCAGTGAGACGACCGTTATCCCAGGGTTTTTACCCATATTGGTCGACTTGTCTCCCACCACACATACGCAGATTATCCTACGAAAGATCTTTTATGCGATTATACTGGTGCGTCTATGGCCACCTTTAAACTGTAAAAAGTATGGCCCTAGTCTTTAAAGGAGGAGGAAAGTCGTTTATCACTTGGGGGTGCCAAATAATAAAAATAAATAAAAATAATAATAATAAATAATTGTGTCCTCCCGTCTAACTATTTTGATTATATGGAGTAGAAGAAACAGAGAACAAATTGTACCCTCCTGATTGGGGCTGGCCAAGTTGTTAGGCCCACACCAGTGATTTCACGGTTCTTTCTTGCTATAGCAGACCTGTATTATGGTTACAACCATATTTTTCCATTTTCTCACTTTCATCAAAACAAAACACAGGGAACTACTACTCTCTACTCTCACCTCTTTTTTGTTTTTATGAGTTCTACGCCACCTTTATTTATGCCCACTTTCCAATCCAAGGCATCTCATGTGCCTATAGATGCTGGGTGCATGCATAGTACAGAAATTGTTGGAAAAGTGCTGTAACAACTTATGGGTGGTAAAGGGAATGTATGAGAAGAGGAGGGGTGTTTCCCCAAAGTGTTGGGCGATCCTAACAATTTAGCTGTCCACGGTGATTCTTTCACAGGTCTCTTTTCGAAGTCAGAGTTTAAAAATTGTTCTTTGATACGTTTTATGAGAGCATTGAATTAACTAAACGCCGTGGTTCTGAGTTGGGCTAATGCAAATAGGCCCATATTTCATCTCAACCAAAAAGGCACATATGTAAACCTATGGAATAGTAACATAGTAAGTAAGGTTGAAAAAAGACACATGTCCATCGAGTTCAACCTTTTTTTTTTTTTCAACTACCTATCTGCCAGTTGATCCAGAGGAAGGCAAAAAACCCATCTGAAGCCTCTCCAATTTGCCTTAGAGGGGGAAAAATTCCTTCCTGACTCCAAAATGGCAATCGGACTAGTCCCTGGATCAACTTGGACCATGAGCTATTTCCCATAACCCTGTATTCCCTTACTTGCGAAAAAGCTATCCAACCCCTTCTTAAAGCTATCTAATGTCTCACATTAGAATAATTCAGTGCACATAATTGGCAAGCTCCTCTTAGGGACACTTATGTGTGATTTATTTAACATTTGTTGCTCAGCAAGGTTTCAGAGGCTTCAGAAATCAGCCATTCCATGTAGTGCACGCTCTCACTGAGATGAAGTGAATGCACTTAGACCTTCTTTGGCACAAGAATATTAAATGTGGACTTGTGCCTTCCTCCTTCTTTAGCAAGAGTCTTTTTCCATGTCTGTACCAGGTCTGGACTGAGAATCAAAATAGGTCCTGGCATTCAAATTACAGAGAGGCCCAAACAGCCCACTAAATAGTGACTTTCTATGGCACCATACAGCAGCCCCACTGGCATTTGCCAGAACCTACCCAATCCGGGCCTGGTCTGTACAGTAGATTACCTTTGGCAACAAGGTATGTCCTTTCTCTCCTGTTGTGTGACCTTTTGTGGGATTTGTTGAACATGCTTCATTGTATAATACATTAGTCATTGACAGGTTTCCTACCCAGAAAGGAGAAACCAGGCCCAAGAAATGCAAAGGAAGTTATGCTTCCTCTAACAAAATGGGAAGGGGAAGAACAGGCTGTCGACCGAAAAAGAATAGGAGACCAGACCAAGCTTTATATGTGCCAAGGTGAAGGTTTGGAGGGAGACATAGCAGGGGGCATGAGCAGAAAATCACAGAAGAAGAGAAAAGGGAAGAGATTAATAAAACCTCCGGGTATACATTTGCAGGTAATGGTGAGTGCTGGAGAAAGTGAGAGTTTAGAGAAGGTGAAGAATGTAAGAAAGATCTAGAGAGAGAGAGAGAGAGAGAGAGAGATGAAAAGGATGAGGTTGAGGCAGAATTGAAATCAACAATTACAGGGTCCAGAGGAGAAACCTATCTCCAATATAATTTAATTACTAAAAATGTGTACCGTTTTTATAAGAAACCTGACTGTATGCAGTGAAATTCTCCCTTCATTTACTGCTGTTGATAGGAACAACTTCCTTGACTACTTGGTGATCAGACTGGTCAGAAACTGACCAGCCGGTGGCTCTGTTGTAACAAAATTCATTCGCGTTAACAGTACATGTATCCTTTAATATCTTGGTATTAAAATAAATAAATAATGAATGTAAATGACAAAAGTGCTTAGAAAAGTACCCTCCTCAATTTTTCATTTGTTTATTTTAAAGGTGTACTTTAAAATAACAGTACATATATCATTTAAAATCTTGGAATTACACTGCAATGGCTGTTCAAATCCAGACATTTGTCTGAAGGTGAACATCCCTTTTAAACAATTTGGCAGCCCCCCCCCCATTTCTATGTATAAATGCAGATAGTAAGATAAAGAATATACTTGATGTCCATATCATACCCTGCTGTATCCAGTGTTGATTTAAAGGTCTACTACCACAATATTCTTTTTTTCTAAATGAATTGCCATCTATCATCCTATCCAGTTCAAATGTCTAGAGAATGTGACTGCAATCTCAGGTGCAGTTTATAGATAGGATTTTGTTAAGCTGTGCTGTGACTTTTTTTTTTTATCAGACATACATTACAGTTTGCCCAAATTTTCATTTTTGTGATTGTTTCTGTTATTCCTGATGCTGTTCTGCAACGTAGTGGTGAGCTGGGCTAGTGCACAATGCTCATTGTGAATTAAAGATATTAGAGGGAGGAAGCATACTTTGAAACTGCTGGGGAAATCAGGAGTGTAGAGGGCACTGGGTGAGAAATTTCAGGATCATTTTGTGGGGAAAGTCTAAAGGACATTAAAAAGTGTTTGTTGTGGTTTCAGTAGCTTAGAATGACACATCCTAATCTGTAGGAAAGATGGTTCTTTTAATAACTTACATCTGATGCAGGCATTTCTCTGGATATAATAATACAGTCTATTCTGTATTTGTGACTCATGTTTTAGTATATTATATATGGACCTATACACTTTTAAACACATAAAAGAGAGAAGGATGTGCAGATCCAGACCCTCCTGAATGATTTTCAGTGTATGCCGAAGATTCAATGAAGCCTTTCACAGAATACAGGTGTAGGGATGTGTAAAATAGCCACCCCTAGTTAAGAAGTCAGGCAAATCCTTAGCATTCTAGACACCTAAATGGGTCCTAATGGGGACTTGTGTCAATGCTCTTATTTATGCTATGCCCATGAGATTCTCAATAGTGACCAGTAGATGGCACTTTGCTAAAGAATAAAACTCTTTGTAGCCATGCTCTCAGGGTCCATATTGTGCTGGCTCTAGCCTGAGCAGGCAGGCAGAGCTTGAGTGGAACCTAGACAGGTCAGGTTTAGAAAGGATAGGCTACTCACCTTAAGAGGTCGCTCTAGGAGTGACAGATAGACAGGCTATTTAGCTGAGCAGCTCAAGGCTCAAACAAGGAGAGTCAGAGGTATTAAGATCCCGGGTACTAATTGCCCAGAAGTAGGGACTAAGTGTGTAGACTTAGGCATGTAAAATTTCCCTGGGTTCCACTTAGGAAAAAGGTTGAAAGCTGGGTGTACCTTAATTGCTGCTGTGTATGTTCTCTTCCCTGTGGGGACTAATACTGACTAAAGGTGCTGTGAGTATATGCCTATCCACTGTTCTGTATGATCCTGTTTAGCATGTACACTCCACTGAGGATTGTAATTGTTCAATAAATATGTTCTGGTTTATTTATAAGAACCACTGGCACCCAAATTCTTGCACACTGTATCTAGTTACAGTTACATTACACCCTGCCTCCACACCGTTTGCGAGGGCTTACTCAATAAGATTTAAGGTCTCATCCAGAGCATAATATTGGGAGTGGAAAGAGAAAGGTGCACTAAATTTACTATAGCGCTACAAAGGTAAAGTGCAGAGGGCAGTGGAATGGGGCAAGAGCAACACATTTTATTAAAATAGACAAGTTCTTTCTACAGTATATAAACCATTTTTATGTGTTACTAATGTGCAAAGGGCTTAATGCTTGGGGGCTGCTCTCCTTGTCCAGAGATTCTGTCTCCTTGATATAGAATTCACAGATTATACATTTTAAAGTAACTTGTCAGTGTTTAGTCCAAATGATTGGAATCGCCTGTTACAACAAGCTTTTTATTTGTAATTTATAAGGCCTGCATTTTTTTTTTTACAGGGATCGAGGATTCAAATAGCACTGGGTGGATCAGACTCATGTCTTGGCAATATTCTACAACCCTGAAGATGGTAAAGTGTTTTGTTTACACTGTATCAGATGTGCTTTATTCTAAAAAGCACACCTGGTATCCTCTCCTTAAAGGGATACTGTCATGGGAAAAAAAAAATTTCAAAACACATCAGTTAATAGTGCTGCTCCAGCAGAATTCTGGACTGAAATTAATTTCTAAAAAGAGCAAACAGATTTTTTTATATTTAATTTTGAGGGCTAGATATATTGGCAGTTTCCCAGCTGCCCCCAATCATGTGACTTGTGCTCTGATAAACTTCAGTCACTCCTTGCTGCTGTACTGCAAGTTGCAGCCTATCAGCAGAACAATTGGGATGTAACAGATAAAAGCTCCCTAACACAAGATAACAGCTGCCTGGTAGATCTAAGAACAGCATGCAGTAGTAAAATCCAGGTGCCACTGTGACACATTCAGTTACATTGAGTAGGAGAAACAACAGCCTGCCAGAAAGCAGTTCCATCCTAAAGTGCGGGCTCTTTCTGAAAGCACATGACCAGGCAAAATGACCTGAGATGGCTGCCTACACACCAATATTACAATAAAAAAAATATCACTTGCTGGCCCAGGAATTACATTTTTATTGTAGCGTGAATTATTTGCTGTATAAACAGTGTAATTTAGAAACAAAAACTACACCATAAGATTCATGACAGAATCCCTTTAAGAAAGTGGGAGTACCTTTTTAACTGAGAGGGAGGATTTGCCATGAAGACAAAAGTGCGCATTTCCGTGTGTGTTGTTCCATTCCTCCCGGTCAGCCGAGAAACTCTGTTTCCCTTTTCAGACTCATCTGTGAATTTTGTAACAAGATTTTTATGCAACACTTTCCCTCCCTCTTTTACAGCATATTCTGCCTCCTGTAGGTCATATCCAGGCATGAGGTTTTGCTCACTGTTCCAGGGGTGCCACCAGTTGAAGGCACATGAATGTGCAGACTGCAGAGGAGGTTAATGGGGCATTTACCAGATGGGGATGCAGTATGTTCTTGGATAATATATTTCTGCTATATAAATGCTTCTGTATGTACTCATTGGGGCTCATTTATCAACACTGGGCAAATTTGCCCATGGGCAGTTACCTATAGTAACCAATAAGTGATTAGCTTTTTAAAGTCAGCTGCAAGTAGAACAACGAGTACAGCAATTTGATTGGTTGCCATGGGTTACTGCCCATGGGCAAATTTGCCCAGTGTTGATAAATGACCCCCACTGTGTATAAAACTTGCCTCCGCCACCTCAGACCAGGCGAAATGCAATAGAGTAGATAGGGCTTGCTTCAAAAAAAGTTTAAATTTTTTCTAAGTCCCAAAAAAAGCTGGCGTCTTTTACTTTTTTAAGGGTAATAGGCTGAAAAAGATCGAAAATATTTTTGGGGGTACCCTCCTTCCCCCCTACATTTCCTAACAAATGGCACCTAAACTATACAGTGGGCACATGTATAGGGCAAAATAACAACTCTATTTTATTTTATGAAGCTTTCCCAGGCTTGTGTAGTGTAATGTATTTGCTGCTACATATACGTCCATTGTACTTTAACTTGGCGCCGTATGCAAATTAGGCATCACTAGCGTAACTTCGCTTTGCATGACGAATTAATGCTAGCGCAACTTCGCTACCTTTCGCCTCCCTGAGCTCAATTTCGGATTTTTGTGACTTAGCGGCACCCTGGCGAAGTGCGGCGAAGCCAACGCTGGCGCAGCTTCGGAGGTAAGTAAATTTGCCCCATGTGTATATTTACCCAGGCTGAAACAGTGTCCTCTCATTGCAGAGATATAAGTAAGTGGGTTGAAGCCAATAAACATCACGTGTGGCACTAGCATGAGATGGACACATGTGAAAGAAAAAACCTGCATTTTTCAGAGAAGACATTGTTTGATACAATGCAGCTTGAAGATGCAAAACTTACACATGCAATATACAGGGTTCAAGAAAGAATTTAAAGCCATTTTAGCAAACGATAAGCTAATGACTATTGCAATTCCTACTCACAGAGTAAAGCTGATCCAGGCACTTGTCCGACTGTTTATGTGAGTGAAGCAGTTCTGCTAAGATAATAGTATCTTGTAGCAACTGTACTACTTTATATTGTGCTAATAAAATATTGGTATTTTTACACATTATATAAAGAGTGGTGTGTCTTTGTTTAAGGTAAATTAGCTTATTTTATATTTAAGCTAGAATCCAAAAGCCAGTCCAACATTATCATAAAGCAGTGGTATGGTTCTGGTAAAAAATTGGGTAGGGGTGAAGGCATTGTTCACCCTTAAGTTAACTTTTAGTTTGTAATAGAATGGCTAATTCTAAGCAACTTTTCAATTGATCTTAATTTTTTCTTTTTTATAGTTTGTGAATTGTTTGCCTCCTTCTTCTGACTCTTTTCAGCTTTCAAATGGGGGGGTCACTGACCCCATCTAAAAACAAATGCTCTGTGAGGCTATGAATGTATTGTTATTGCTACTTTTTATTACTCATCTTTCTATTCAGGCCTCTCCTATTCAAATCCCAGTCTCTTATTTAAATCAATGGCTCGTTGCTCGGGTAATTTGGATCCTGGCAACCAGATTGCTGAAACTGCAAACCAGAGAGCTGCTGAATAAAAAGCTAAATAACTCAGAAACCCCAAATAATAAAAAATAAAACCAAATGCAAATTGTCTCTCTCTGCATCATAATAAAAGTTAATTTTAAAGATGAACCCCTTTAAGGTTAGTTCATTTATAGTTGAAGGATATTAGCTCCCCCTTAGTCTTTTGGATTGAAAATCTAGTGCTCTGTACAGAAAGCAGTGTCTGGAGTCTGAACTTACTACCTGCAAATAGGGTTGTCATCTGGTCGGTATTTTACCAGCCTGGCCGTAAAATGATGGTTTATCCCAATGTTATTAAAAAGCTACATATATGGGAAGGCCGGGATTTTTTTTGCAGAAAAGGGGGCAACCCTACCTGCAAATGACATGCAAGTTAGGGGTGGTTAGGGGAGGACACCTCTATTCCTCTTCCAGTGCCTTAATCTGATTAATTTCTTTATTTGTCAATTTATAATGGACAAGCACACACAAAATGATTTAATATTATAAATATAACATATGTTATTTATCAAATGTCTAATGCTGTTGAGTAACTTTACAGAGATGTCACCATAACAACATATAAGTTAAAATAGCAACTGTTAAAGGAACAGTAACACCAAAAACTGAAAGTGTATCAAAGTAATTAAAAGATAATGGGGCTCATTTATCAACACTGGGCAAATTTGCCCATGGGCAGTTACCTATAGCAACCAATCAGTGATTAGCTTTTAAAAGCCAGCTGCAGGAAGAACAATGAATGCAACAATCTGTTTGGTTGCCATGGGTTACTGCCCATGGGCAAATTTGCCCAGTGTTGATAAATTACCCCCAATGTGCTTTTGCTCTATGCTGTTAAAGTTGGTGTGTTTACTTCAGAAACTCTACTTTAGTATATATAAACAAGCTGCTGTGTAGCCATGGGGTCAGCCATTCAAAGCTGAAAAAAACAAGCAGCGAGAAAAGAAGTTACAGATAGCAGATAAAACACCATTGTATTGGACAAGGCTTATCGGCTATGTGTGGCGTATGCTGTGCCTTTTCTCCTTTTTTCCATCTTGAATGGCTGCCCATTGTATATTATATTCTAATTACTTTAAAATGCTTTAATTTTTTTGGTGTTACTGTTCCTTTAAGGTTCTAAGGTGGTATAAGTGGGTTGCATTACAGTGATGTCACAATGGTTGTTACCATGGCAACAGTTACCATATGAGATTAGCTTATAAAGTAATTGAAACCTTAACATTACCTTATAAGGTAAACATAGTGAGTAGCATTACAGTGATGTCACACTGGTGGTTACCATGGCAACAGTAAACGTATAACATTACCTTATAAGGTAATTGATACCTTATAAGGTAAACTTAGTGGGTGGTATTAGAGTGTTGTCATAATGGTTGCCATGGTGATGCCATCAACCAAGGTGACTTTATGAATCCAAGCCCTTCCTAGCTGTCATTTAGCGAGTTGAAGAGCAAGAGTGAGGATGTCTGTTCTAATCCTCTTCTCGTTCTTCTCTCTGCTAATCTTATCTAGTCATGGTGTGATCGTAAAGGTCCCACCAGTTACAATTAATTGTTCACAACCACATGGGGACATTTTTAGCCCCCAAGACACACTCGAAAGTAGAACATGTTTGTCAGGAGAGGAGATTAAACTTTTTTATAATTCAACTCCTTCAGTCTCTGTAACGGAGGCGTCTGACAAACCTCCGGAATGTTCCTGGTATAAGAATGGTGCTTGGTTTAATAAAACATCCCTTTTGTCAGGTAGTGTCATGATACCTGGCAGAGCTGGGACCATTATCACTGTGCAGTGTTTTACATCTGAGTGTCCAATAAATGTCTGCCAGCATCAGAATATCACTATCACTATTTCTGATCAGCAGATACATTTCTTTATTCTCTCACCTGCACCACCTATTTCCCAGTACCAACTTGTGCGGTTCGGATGGTGTGCCAAGCTGAAAAGTACTGCCTGGGAATATCATTTCACCAGCCACCAAGGCGTATCTAGTATAATCATTATGAGTGATGAGTACACAGAGATTGAGGCATCGGCATATCCACCGGATTTCCGTGAAACATGTGCTGGTTATTATAAATACCAAGCCAATGCCAGCTATGCTGATGCTGGAAACTTTGTCGCCTCACTGTCATCTCAAAATGTGCCCATGAATACACTCACAGTCTCGTTGCTGGTGGAACAAAGTCTAGACCCCGTTCTATCAGCAACTGCAGCGATAAGTCCAAATTCCCATATACGCCTGACATGGACATTAGTGCCCTTAACTAACAAAGCTGTGGCTTTCCAGCTTACAGATGAAAACAGTGTAGCCAACTGGAATCTGTATGTCGAGAAAAATGCCAAAAAAATTGATTTTTGTTCCCCTCTTACAAATTCTAATGGGAATGAATTTGCTAAAGTAGTTTTCCTAATAAATGGAAGCAAAATACCTCAAATCACTGGAGATATAGGGTATCACAAGGGCACTATAATGCTTTCTACGAATAGATACCTTGGCGAGGTGACTTTAAACCCCACACTGAAGCAAGTCACCTCCTATTACTTCAGCCAAGCCAGTGGACTTTACTACTCTTCAAGTGATAATGAGACAAAGCCAAATTACAGCGAGAATTATGTGTTTTGTGACCATGAAAGTCTATCTTTCCTTTTTAAATTCAAATATGAGAAACCCTCGCTATTAAGCTTAGCAACATACGTGTATTTAAACAAGAGGAATGCTCTATATAAATCCCTGACGGATGATGCTATTGAAGTACATTTTTTTACTAGTAGTCTATCAATTCCAAATAATCTTACGTACATTGTGTGGTTTATACCAAACCAGCATCCATCCTTACAATGTCATTGGACATTTATTTTAGGAATCTTTGGTGCGAGACAGTCTTACCTCGTTCAGCTCAGCACGTATACTTATAATGACTCTGTAGAAAATGCAGAAACCTTCCTTCCTGGAACTGTATTGCCATTTGATGTGAAGAGATACAAAGGCTTTGTAGCCAAGGTGAATTTTACAAGAAGTGGGGTAAAGCCTGTTACTCTAAAAACACAATTTGCAATGCAAGCCAGCAAAGTATTAGAAACTTCCATTAATTGTCAGAAGTTTCCTTGTGAATTACTGGAATTTCATATTAGCAAACCAAAGTCTACTGATTCTATAATAACCACAAGAGGAAAGCAGTTGACATTGTATTTATCCATGATGTTGAACTGTGTGGCATCACACTCAACAACTATAACATGGAAAATATATAGCATCTACAGCAAGAATTCAGTACCAGACTGGAATAACTACTTAAATGTTCCTGAGATATTTCCAATGAATCAGACTACATTGGTCATACCAAAGAATTCCCTCAACGTTGGATTCTATCTGTTTCGTGTCTCCACTGATATTCCTCCGGACGATGACGACATAGAAAATAGGCGCAGCAATTCAGATACTGTTATTGTTGAAGTTCGAGAAAGTGAACTTGTCGCAGTCATCTCAGGTGGAACTTTTAGAACAGTTGCTTTTAGGAGTGCATGGATTCTAAATGGGAACAGTTCTTCAGATCCGGACGTAGCAGATGATCTAGATGACCTATCATTTCTATGGTATTGTACGAGAAATATAGACGACTACAATGACATGAAACTAAGCAATAATTCAAGCTGTCACCCAGCTCAGAAAGACCTTACATGGCTAAACCCTTTTGATGTCACTCAGACTGTTGATGCTGAGCAACTTCAAGGGGGCAGAAGTTATCACTTTCGCTTGCTTGTTGAGAAATACAAGAGAAGCAGCTATTTTACCCAGACTGTTTTTGTTCAAAGTGGTTCTCCACCCCTTGTGACTTTGAATGTATTGAGAATTGCTTTACAAAATTTATTCCAACCGAACGATTCTCATTATCGGGAAAATGTACAGATTGTAGCGCAAGCAGCTGGCCAGAATATCAATGGTCCCTGTTTCAGGGAACCACTGAATTGGACTTTGATTGGGCCGCTAAAACTACAACTGGAAGGTTTGCTCCCTACATGTCTATAATGCCCCTAACATTTTTAAAAATGTTGACAGGTGGTACACTCTAGTTTTAAAAGTCACAACCTGGTCTGGGGCACAATCAACAAGTAAATACTCATTTTACGTCAATGCTCCCCAGAAGCCGGAAGATGTTTCATAAAACCAACCACAGGGGTTGCATTGGAAACTAAATTTATTATAGGCTGTAGTGGATTCAAAGACCAAAATCAGCCGCTCATGTATAAAGTCCTCGCAGCTGTAGATAAAAACAGCAACATAAGTTCTCTGCGGGACAATCCACTCGGAGTAATTGTTTATCATGGATACGAATCAACAACACCACCAATTTTTCTTCCTGTTGGAGAGAAAAGCCAAGATTATAAAT
This sequence comes from Xenopus laevis, assembly GCF_017654675.1. Lineage (NCBI taxonomy): Eukaryota > Metazoa > Chordata > Amphibia > Anura > Pipidae > Xenopus > Xenopus laevis. Next base: position 26,039,095 of record NC_054376.1, on the reverse strand, counting down.
TAACATTATATGTTCAAGTATACGATGCTCTCTCTGCTTACACAGAAATATCATTGTCTGCAACAGTTTCCGAATTTCAGGACGGAAAACCAAAAGAGACAATCCTTGAAAATTTAAATGCAATGGTAAATGGATCCAACTCATTAATGAATAATTTAATTAAAACAGGAGATTTTATCAATTCAGGGCATCTTATATACATGGTAACATCCAATCTGAACAACTTTAAGACCACGGAAACGACGTACTCTCTGAAAGAGGAGAGAACTCAGCTACGAGAACATCTTTTGAACGTGTCGTCTAGTTTAACAGTCACAGACATTATGGGTGCGAATCAGGTAATTACCTGCATTGCCGAACTCACTAAAGATGTTAAAGAAGTGAATCTCCACTCCCAGCAGCTGGCGGTAAGAAAGCTAAGTGAAGTGGCCAGTAGCCTAGCTACACAAAGACAAGAACCACTCGGTTCTGCTGAAAAGGAACGTCTGAGCAGCGGCATTGTAACATCATTATCCAGTGTTATGAGTGCTGCACTACTGGATATTCCTCAGTCTGAGTCAGATATCCAAGAAGAGAAAGTTGAAGTACTGGAGCAGATTCTATCTGCAATGGAAATGTTGACAGAAGCCGTGTTACAAGGCAAAGTTCCTGGAGAAAACAAGACAACAATAAAAGCTGCCACCTTTAACATAAGCTTGAAGAAAGAGGAAACATTGGATCTCATAAATTCACCACTTCAATTGAGGGATGACAGTTGCCTTAGCTGTACGTTTGCTAAACTGCGCGTACCTTTATCTGATGTGCCCGCAGATGCTGTTGTGAGCACTGCTTTCTATGAATTTAAAGAAAGCCCTTTTCCATGGTTAAGAAATGGAAGAGATATTGATACAGACATAGCTGGGTACTACATGGTGGCTAGCAACAGCACGGGAGGTACTACAAATCTAATACCTGACATGGTAGATGTTGTATTGGACAGAACACACAAGTTACCTGTTTTTGACTTGGCGTTTGAAGTAAGCAATGTAACAAGGGCTGCATTTACTTTCCAACTGAATGTTACAGTGAAAGCAGAATGGTTTATCCAGTTTATTTATCCAGGAGAGATGCCTTTTGTAGTTTCACTTTATATTGGAAGTAACCTAACAAACAACACTCCGATTGCCCTCTTTAATATCCCTAAAATGATAACTGGAGCTACTACGACTGGAAATCCTAAAATGATCAGTATTCCAATTGAAATGTTACCAAAGACTGAAGCGGTAATTGACCTTTCCATTGAATTGACGACGAGTTACTCCATTACTTCTCATACAAGAGTTCAATATTCAATCTTTAATGTGGCTTGCTTGGACTTCAGTGGAGCTGAACATGAATGGAATGATGGTAACTGCCATGCAGGCCTTTAACAGACACCACAGTAATCCACTGCGTGTGTGAAAACTTAACAAAATTACAGACGAGAGGTGAACCATTTCTAAACAACAGACACACGTTTCTTGCAGCCAGATCAATTGTTCTACCTAATCCTATTGATCTCACAAAGGTTACTCTGGAAACTCTAAAGGCAAATTTAGTGCCCCTAGTCACTGTGATTGGCATAATTGTCTTTTATGCCTTTATAAGTGTATTTGCACACATAAAAGATAAGAGAGATGTAACCGACAGACAAAATGTAATAATATTGGAGGACAATGATCCCTATGAAACGGACAGTCTCTTAGTTACCATTTACACCGGCAGTCGTTTTGGATCAGGTACAATAGCAAATGTTTATATGAAAATCTTTGGCAAGGATGGAAATAGCCATGCACATCACTTACAATGTCACAGGCAAAGGGTTTTACAAACCAGAGGATGCGACACCTTCTTGCTGAAAACTAAACAACCTTTAGGAGACATTCATTCTATTGAGATATGGCATAAAGCGAATATGAAGTCTACAAGTTGGTATCTGAGCAGAGTTCAAATTGAAGATTTACACACCAAGAAAAAATGGTTTTCATATGTCGCACTTGGTTCGGTACCAGTAAAAAGAATGCCGTCCCCCAAAAGATGTTTACCCCAATAGACATAAAGCAGCCTTTAGAGAAAAAAGACTTTTTCCTAATCAGTTCATACTACGATTTATTTCTCGGCAATTTGTTGCTGTCTGTATTTGCTCCTGATGTTCCGACAACTTCTACAAGAGCCCAAAGACTTGCTTCTCAGTTTGTGAGCTTCATGAGCGGTCTGTTTTGCAGTATGATGTACTACAACAGAAAAAATGATGAACAAGAAACATGGAACATGGAACACCTCCTCAGATCCATAGCCGTAGGAGCAGTGACCTCAATCATTACAAAAATATTTAGATTAATAGTTGACAAATTGTTTGCTGTTGCACGAAATACGTCTTTAGCCGAACAGCAGAAACTGACTGAAAATGTCTCAGAAAATGAATTATTGGATAGCAGTTCACCACCTAGGTGCTTAGAATGTCTGTATGAGGAATATTCCACAACTGATTCCACATCTGAAGAGAAGATGAGTGAACAAGGCCAGAAAGATGCACCAGAAACAAATGGGCAAAACAGCCCATCTCACGTAGATGAGGTAAACATTACAGTTGAGGAAGAGAAACATGGAGAAATACCTAAAGGCAAAGTAAAAATGGCCAGAAATGTCTATCTTTGTGTTGCCTGGAGCACAGTTATCTGCTTCTCAACCCTGTCTGCTGTTTTAATAGTTTTGTACGGACTCTCATACGGACATGAAATCTCAATGGAGTGGCTCATAGCTTCTGGGACGTCATTCCTCATGAGTGTTTTTATTCAGCATGTTCCTATTATATTAGTACTATCATTGATTAAATCAATACGTGCAAAATATTGTAACGATATTCCATGGGTAATAAGGAATTATGTTCCTGTGATGAATGAGCTTAAAAGTGAAGAAGAAATTAGATATATGCAGTTTAGAATAGAAACACTTCGGAGCAGCGAAGCCTACCAGCCTATAACACCTACTGAATTCCAAGTAATAACAACGGCTTGGGACTGCAATGTGTGAGGCCAGTTACTTAAAACATCTGCATGATGTTATATAAAAATTGGAAGATCCAAACCCAGAGGTTGGAAAGAGCATATATTATAGATGAGCAGGCGGGCCCAAAAACACATGGAACCCGTAGTAGGAGAGATTAGGTTGCAAAGTCAGTGCAGTCTGGTATATTTCATAGACTTTAACTTTTTTGCATATAACTGGACCCCTACTGGGATGTAACTGGTTGTATCTTTAGATTATTGTGGTGCATGCTACAAAAAGGAGGGTCATTTTTTGATTCTATTTTTTATTCCTGCTCATCACTAACTGATATACCAAGAGTAGGTTGAACCAAAAATAATAGAACCCGCAGGTGGAGAGTTTGCTTTAAACATATTTTGTACTTGGCGGGTTCGGGAGGGTGGTGGCCCAGACTGCACAATGTCAGTGCAGTCTGGAATATGACCCTATTCCTTAGCATTTAACTTTTTTGCACATACTTGGACCCCTACCATGATGTAACTGAGTTTTAGGTTCTTACTGATCAGAAAACTGGTGGCATGTTTAGGTTATTGCGGTGCATGCTACAAAAAAGATGGTTTAGGGTCAGTTTTTGGTTCAATTTTTTTATTCCTGCTCATCACTAGCTGAGATACCAACATTCAGTTTCCAACCATAATGCCTACTGGACTACAAGTAATTAAAAACATTGCAATGTATTAGAAAACAATATTCACACACAAAATAGAAGCTCTAGTTTTATTGATGAGTAGGTTGAACCAAAAACCATAGAACCCGCAGGTTATTTTGCACTTGGTGGGTTCGGGAGGGTGGTGGGCCCAGACTGCACAAAGTCACTGCAGTCTGGAATATGACCCTATTCCTTTAACTTTTTTGTACATACTTGGACCCCTACTGTGATGTTACTGAGGTTCAGGTTTGTACTGATCAGAAAATTGGCTTTTAGATTCTTTTGATGGTATCTTTAGATTATTATGGTGCATGTTGCAAACAAGATGGTTTAGGGTCAGTTTTCGGTTCTATTTTTTATTCCTGTTCATCACTAGCTGAGATACCAACATTCAGTTTCCAACCATAATGCCTACTGGACTACAAGTAATTAAAAACATTGCAATGTATTAGAAAACAATATTCACACACAAAATAGAAGCTCTAGTTTGGAGTCTAGATTTATTGATGAGTAGGTTGAACCAAAAACCATAGAACCCGCAGGTTATTTTGCACTTGGCGGGTTCGGGAGGGTGGTGGGCCCAGACTGCACAAAGTCAGTGCAGTCTGGAATATGACCCTATTCCTTTAACTTTTTTGCACATACTTGGACCCCTACTGTGATGTTACTGAGGTTCAGGTTTGTACTGATCAGAAAATTGGCTTTTAGATTCTTTTGATGGTATCTTTAGATTATTATGGTGCATGTTGCAAACAAGATGGTTTAGGGTCAGTTTTCGGTTCTATTTTTTATTCCTGCTCATCACTAGCTGAGATACCAACATTCAGTTTCCAACCATAATGCCTACTGGACTACAAGTAATTAAAAACATTGCAATGTATTAGAAAACAATATTCACACAAAATAGAAGCTCTAGTTTGGAGTCTAGATTTATTGATGAGTAGGTTGAACCAAAAACTATAGAACCCGCAGGTTATTTTGCACTTGGCGGGTTCGGGAGGGTGGTGGGCCCAGACTGCACAAAGTCAGTGCAGTCTGGAATATGACCCTATTCCTTTAACTTTTTTGCACATACTTGGACCCCTACTGTGATGTTACTGAGGTTCAGGTTTGTACTGATCAGAAAATTGGCTTTTAGATTCTTTTGATGGTATCTTTAGATTATTATGGTGCATGTTGCAAACAAGATGGTTTAGGGTCAGTTTTCGGTTCTATTTTTTATTCCTGCTAATCACTAGCTGAGATTCCAACATTCAGTTTCCAACTATAATGCCTACTGGACTACAAGTTATTAGAACAATACAGAACTATGCAATGTTAGAAAAATAAATGGAAAGATCCGCAACCAGGGTTTGGTGAAACATGATTTTAGAGCTTAATAAATAAAAAGTCACCCATGTTCTATTTATTTCTATGGGATTTTTAGAACTGCATTTATCAATGGATGCGCTTACTCTCAGCGGTCGGATCTCAAGTAGACGCATCATGTAGTTCTAGCCTGTAAGACTCTGCATTAATCACACCTCAGACTGTCAGTGACCATATTGTTTATCTGTTCACACCTCAGACAGAATGTAGGAGCAGCACTGACACCGTGTCACTATACATAATACAGTATATACTATTCATCTTAGAGTGGTCTTGATAAAATTCCCTGTCTCTTACCCTGCTCTACCTGTGACTGCTCAACCCTACTCTATCATACTCTGCCCATGTGTGCCATACTCTGCCCGTGTGTGCCATACTTTGCTCATGTGTGCCATACTCTGCCCGTGTGTGTCATACTCCGCCTACCTTATGCTTTAATTATGTGCTGAGGGTTGCTGTGTTATCCACAGGGGGAGGAAGCATATAGATTTAAGAGTATTTTTTAATAACATAAACATTGTTTCACTTATGAGTGATGAGTGATATTCATGCAGTGAGCACCAGCCATTTCTTTTGTTTTTTGGTGTGCTACCACCATTAATGTGGGTATTGTCTTGAAAGTTGTTGTGATAATATGAGTGTAGTTTAAAGTAGGTGTTCTCCTCAAAATTTAATTTAATGTGCTTCAGCATGAAACTTGCATTAACACATATATCCATAGAATTCTATTAGTTCTTTTTTCCACAAAAACCTAGAGGGTGTATTAATGCACAGGGTATGTCAATTGTAATTGTGTCAATTTTGCAAATATAGCCCTCTTTTGCTGCTGCATGAGATCTAGCACGCATTTAGTTGCGCAGGTTCACTTTAATATGGCGTGCCTCCACCCAAGGTCAGGACAGGCTGAACTGTAATACCCCTCCCTGGGAACTTCTCTGATCCGCAATACACATACATAGTGGAACAGTTGATGTGTTTATTTGGCAGGACACTATTCCTTTAAATTGCAGTGATGCAGATAGCCTACCAGCCAGGAGCAACTTCACTCAAATAGCACAGCTATTGATCTCTGGACTGCTGAAGGGAATCCCCACATGGTGGTAGTTGCTTCAGAGCCCTAAGAAGGACTCCCTTTGGCTTTCCGTGCCCTGAAAAGAGCACGCTTTGTTCTTCAGAGCCCTGACAAGGACCCCCTTTCCTTCCGCACCCTAAAGAGAGTGCGCTTTTCTGCCACTGGGGTTCCCTATTAAGTTTCACACACAAAACTCTGGGAGTATGTACACTGTACTTGTAATCTGCTGATTCTATATCCCAGCAGCACTTCCTTTTCTCCCAGCAGCACTTTCTCTCTCCCTCTTCCTTCCTGTCAGCTCACAGAGGGTGGGGCTCCTCCCCCTCCTTGCACAGAAACAATACAGAGGAGAGACAAGTGTACACAGCTCTCCTACACAAATACAATTAATTTTGAGGAGAAAAGAATCATATGTTATCAGAGCAATGTATAATTGCCAGTCTAGGAATGTTGATGGCGTCTCAGTGTGGTTTTAGAAATACAGGGGAATCAGTCACTTAATTATTCATTTTATGACATGAATATGAAAATACAGCACAAAAAATAATATGACCAGAGCTAAATCCTTAGTACCTGTATTACTCTATGGGATTTACCGTGATGGGGTATGGTGGCTTGGCAATTTTATGATCATAACTTTGTAACTAAAAACCCCTTTTGTATGTTTAACATTGGCCAGATCAGTTAGTGTATTGCTTTAGTAGAGTTATTCTGTAGAAATAGTGCCAAACTTACATGTGGCACCCCACACCCATCCCTTTAATGATAGTCTTCTGCCTTTGAAATTGGGTGTTGGTCTTGGAGATCTCTTTCCTGTAAATGGTACAGTAGGGGGGCACTTTTCCCTAGAGATGTAACAAGTGAGGTGCCAGTCTAGGGAAAATATGAGGGGAGGCAAATATTTAGGACTACTTTATGGGTTTTATCTTGACGTGGTATGGAGACTTGGCCATTATATGATCATAACTTTGTAACTAAAACCCCCATTTGTTATGTACAGATGCACTGGCCAACATGGCAAGTGCAAAATGTACCACCGGGAGCTCCCTTCTGGTGTGATTGTTGTGGTGCTAGACAGGTGACAAACAAACTCCTGTTGCCCCAACTGGTTAGGAGATAATATATTTTGGCAATAGGTGCCCTTTAAAGCATCCATCTAGCCTGATGACAATGGCCATGGAAGTACAGGTATGGGATCCGTTATCCAGAAATCCATTATCTGGAAAGCTCCAAATTAGGGAAAGACTCCTATAGACTCCATTATAATGAAATAATCCAAATTTTAAATAATGATTTCATTTATAATATAATTAATCCTTATTGCAAGCAAAACCAACCTATTGGGTTTATTTAATGTTTACATGATTTTCTAGTAGACTTAAGGTATGAAGATCCAAATTATGGAAAGATCCGTTATCTGGAAAAGCCAAGGTCCACAGCATTTTGGATAACAGGTCCCATACCTGTACTGCAGAATAATAAAATTGTACCCTCACAGAGCAATATTTTTGTTGCTGCTGGGGTTAGTGACTCCAATTTGAAAGCTGAGAATCGGAAGAATTAAAAGAAAATAATTATAATTTAAAAAAAATATTTTTTTATAATTTAGAATTATTTTCTTTTTATTCCCTCCCTTCCTTCCTTCCTCTTCTCTTACCCCCAATAACAACACATAGGCTACAATACTAGTTGGTATTGCTCTGCAGTTTAATCAGCATCTTTCCCTTGCAGTCTGATTTTCATAAAAATGAAGTTAGTGAGCAGAGAAGACTCATCTGATGTTTCTCTGTTCAGTGTTTCTCTGGTCAGTTCTAAGCAGCAAAATCACAAGTCTTCCTGTACTTCCTGTACTCACAAAATTAATTTTCATTGAACTGTAGTTGGCTGAAAAAAACAGCACAGTTGTTTTAAATTCATTATATTAGTAGGTCTAAAAAAATAACTGATGCAGGCCTATGTAGGATCCATGGTGCTAGTGCCAGCCCCTGGGCTCCAGAGTTCCTATTATTAATAACATGCTTTGGTCTTCAGAGACTATTCAAGAGCCCCCATTCCTTCCATGCCCTGAAAAAAGTTTGTTTTCCTCTCACTTTTCTTTCTGCTGGCCTTCCATCCTGCCCAGCTCACAGAAATGAGGACTTCTCCCCCTCAGAGGAACAATACAGAGTGAATAAGTAATATATTTTTATAGATAGGTAAATACCAATCACTATAATCACATGTTCTGTCTGAGTCCCATTTTTTGCTTAAATAGACAATGATTAAAAGCTAACATATATATTTTGTCATATAAATAGAGAACTATTTAGAGTATTTTGAGCACAGAATAAAACCAATAGTTATCATAAAGCTGTACAACACACCGCAATGATACAAATCACTATTTTATACACATTATGATGTTGTACTAAGCTGCCCGTGCAGAACTATTAGATGCAATGCTGGGGATATCATAGAGCTAATGAAAAGTTACTCTGACACAGATACATTTGTGACATATTTTTTGAAACTCATGTTGATTGTTGACGTTTTTGGATCTGTTCAAAAAACAATTTCTATATAATTTGCTAATTATTATCAGCTCTCTTACATTAGAACTACTTTTCATACCTAAACACAATATGTCCCACATATATCTTTTTTTTTTATGGCCACACCCCCTAATTACCACGTCCATTTTACGACATTTGGCAGGTTTTGAAAGTTTTTACACATATCTGGGAGTTTTGGGGTGGTGGCAGACAGATTCGGGGGAGATTAGTTGCCCAGCGACAAATCTCCTCTTCTTCAGGAGACTAATCTCCCTGAAAAGCCTTCCCACCGGCAAGAATGTAATTGCCGGTGGGATGGCAAATGAATCGCTTTGGTTTTCCGAAGTCGCACAAAGTTTCCTTGTGAGGCAACTTCGAGTGACTGGAAAAGAAGTGATCCGAATGCCGTCCCGCCGGCGATTCGCATTCTTGTCGGTGGAAAGGCTTTTCAGGGTTGCCCGAAGAAGAGGAGATTTGTCGCTGGGTGTCATACCTCCCAACATTCTGGAAATAAAAAAAAGGGACAAAAAAGTTGCTGCACGTATCGCGGCATACTTTTTTGACCACACCCTTTTTGTGGCCACACCTCCTAATTACCATGTTAATTTTACAAAATTTGGCAGGATTTGAAAGTCTGAAAAATTTCTGTGTTTTTTTTTCCAGTTATTACAGTTTTGCTAATGAAGGTGAATTGCCCTTTAAGCTGTGAGTCTAATGTCTCCCAAGGGACCTGTTATCTTATATTGTTACAATTACTTATTTGCTTATCTAAAAATTGTTACAAAAGTATTTTATTTGCAGCTGTGGCTGTTCTGGGCTTTCTGCCAAAAGCCAATTTTGTTAGAAACTTTTTTCTTTTTCTGTCTGTTCAGTGCAGAGAAAATTGGGACTTTCTGGTAGAAATGAAGGACTGTGAGTTGAGCTGTGAGTTGAGGGACTGTCCCTCTAAAAACAGGACAGTTGGGAGGTATGCAATGTTTTATGTGTTATAACAGTTTTGCTAATGTAAGTTGGGAGGTATGTATTTTATAGCTGGGAAAGCAGTACCATGCATTTAAATGTATATAAAGCTTAGGATATGCATTATAAAACCACCATCCATAAAACCACATATCTTCAAATAAAACCTCTTCTCTTCTGAGAAAAAAGAGGAAATAATTGCCCTAATAATAATAATAATCGCTTTAATTCAATGTATATAAATGTGTGTGTAGGGAACTGATAAACACAATCCCCTATAGTTTGGACTTTTAAGGCCCCCTTAGTTATACAAGCGCTAGACTCCATTTACAAGATCAAAGCATGATGTCTAATTATCCCAAATTAAACTACCGTATATACTCGAGTATAAGCCGAGTTTTTCAGCGCCCAAAATATGCTGAAAAAATCTACCTCGGCTTATACTCGAGTCATGCCTGCTTGCCCAAAAATTATCCTTTGTACCTAGCTGATCCGGATGGAGAGCCATGCGGCCCAGCACGAAACAATCCGTTGCCTTGGTTACGGCGTGAGTAAGGTCACGGTGCCGCAAGACAGTGAACAGTGTGCGCTGCGTATGCGCGCTGCGTGTGCTGTCGATGCAGGCGCGCTGCGTGTGACGTCACCGCAGGCACGCTCCGCACTGGCCACATTGGTACTGCTGGGAGACGAGGATACCGGCAATTCAGGAGAAGCAGCGTATTATGAAGGACAGGGGAGACAGAGCTGAGTGACACACACATCACAACAGGAGAGCGATCCCTCGCTGTTGCTGCTCAAATGGTGAACAAGGCAGGCTGATGCAGGCCAGGGGGGTGGGGATTCCAGGACTCCCCATCCATGGGGGACCCAAACTCTCACTCCTCATCCTATGCCCGACCCCCCCAACAGACAATGGGGAGCCCAGGAAGCTGGATGTCGGCGACATATTGCAACAAATCATGACAATCACTGACAAGAGCCTTGACGAAGCCCAGGCAAAGTGAGTACAAGAGGGAGGGGGTAACTTTAGCTGCTGGAGAAGAGGCTTGTGTGTGTATGAGCGACTGCTCCGTGTGTATGAGAGCCTGCATTATGGCCTTTACCCTCTGCCCACTCAAATCCTTCTTTCCACCAAAAAAGGTCCACAGCTCCCCTCACAGCATAGCTTCCTAATCCCAACTTTCACTTCCAAATTTAGTGCCCCCTATGATTTGATAATTGAATGGTCGCTGGAGGATGCTGGGAGCTGTAATCCAGTTAAAGAAAACATTGAAAGCTGCTCCATTTCTCACCCTAGGCTTATACTCGAGTCAATACGTTTTCCCAGTTTTTTTTGGTAAAATTAAGTACCTCGGCTTATACTCGGGTCGGCTTATACTCGAGTATATATGGTACTAGATGGCACTTTGGGCTCCGTTTACTAAAGTGTGGTAAAAAAATGCGCACAAATGTGTCGCCAAATATGTTTTCGCCAGTTTACTAACCTGCTGTAAATGTAAATTTGCAAATTCTCTTGCGCAAAAATATGTTTTTGCCAGTTATCGCATTCGCTGAAAATAACGCTATGTACTTATTAACGCCTGGTTTACTAAACACCAAAATGCGCAAAAGACAAAATTTATGCAAGAATATTCGCAATCACCCCAAATATGAAAGCCTAGGGTCCCCTGAACTGTTTGATGCCCAATATGTATAGGTGTACCTAAGCACGTGGCATATAGGGACCCCAAAATGAAGACCCCATATGGTCTGTCATTTCAGGTCCTGCAAAATCAACACATTTACATAGTTTGGGGGAGGGGGCAAAGGTAGAAAAATTATGTTTACCCCAGAAAACCATATATATTCAGAAAGGACACAATTCCCTGAATCCAAATTGGGTATGTATGTCTTTCTACTCCAAAGCACCAAGCCGCAAACCTTTCCTAAATTTGTCAATTTTGGTGACATTTCCAAAAATCACCTCAAAACTTCCAAACTGCAACATCATTTGCAGTTTGGAAGTTTTGAGGTGATTTTTGGAAATGTCACCAACATAATATTACGTATCAATATAAATCATCCCAAATATAAAAGCCTGGGGTCCCCTGAAATGTTTGATGCCCAATATGTATAGGTGTACCCAGGCACGTGGCATATAGGAGCCCCAAAATGAAGACCCCTATATGGTCTGTCATTTCAGGTACTGCAAAATCAACACATTTACATCGTTTTGGGGGGGGGGGCAAAGGTAGACAAAAGTACGTTCACTCCAGAAAACCATATATTTTTGGAAAGTACACATTCCCCCGAATCTAAATTGGGTATGCATGTCTTTCTACTCCAAAACACCAAGCTGCAAAACTTTCCTAAGTTTGTCAATTTTAGGGACATTTTCAAAAATCACCTTAAAACTTCCACCCTGCTGCATCGTATGTCCCACATACTATTGAGTATCAAGATAAATCACCCCAAATATGAAAGCCTGGGGTCCTCTGAACAGTTTCATGCACAAAATGTATAGGTGTACCTAAGCTCGTGGCATATAGGGGCCCCAAAATAAAGACCCCACATATTCTGTCATTTCAGGTACTGCAAAATCAACACATTTACATCGTTTTGGGGGGCGGCAAAGGTAGAAAAAAAGTACGTTCACCCCAGAAAACCACATATTTTCGGAAAGTAAACATTCCCGAGAATCCAAATTGGGTATGCATGTCTTTCTACTCCAAAGCACCAAGCTGTAAAACTTTCCTAAATTTGGTGATTTTGGTGACATTTCCAAAAATCACCTCAAAATTTCCAACCTGCAGCATCGTATTTCCCATATACTTTTAAGTATCAAGAGAAATCACCCCAAATATGAAAGCCTGGGGTCCTCTGAACAGTTTTATGCCAAATATGTACAGATGGAGCCAGAATAGATTGTACGTTTGACGCGCTGTAACGGATCAAGATAAATGCGCTGTTCGCACTAAGCGCAGGGAAACGCACAGTCCCAGCGTATAGAAAGGATTGCTCTTAAATTTTAAATAGGTGCAGTTCAAGCAATGGACACCAGGTGGCGCCTGAGCTATTAGAAGCCCCATAAGCAGCACCTATAGTGTAGTGGTTAAGGTGTAGGTCTAGGAAATAGAGGGAAATAGAGGGTTATTAGTTTGAATCTGCCCACCATTATTTTTTTTTTTTTAATAAGCGTTATATTATTTGTTTTTGCTACAAAAAGGCAGAGATCATTTCAGAAAGGATCTCTTGAGGGGAAGAAACAGGGCTTCTGCGGGGAAAGTACCTTTACTCTCCTCTTCCTGAGCTGAAATATTTGACTGTAGACAGCAGAGTGATTTGCAATCACCCTTTTTAGTGATTGAAGTTTTAGGCTTAAGCTTGACATTCTTAGCTAAATGGGTAGCAGTTTCTTATAAGGTAGAAGAGCTAAATTAAGTAGTGACCACAGTCCCCCTTTCCCTTGTGTGCATTTGTTTTTTGTTTTTTTTTTGGGTTCTGTAGCAGCCTGACCAGTGTCTTATATAAAGTGATTCAGCTTTACTCTTGTTCTAAGAAATGGCTCAGTTGGCTAATGCTCTGCTTTATGATACAAAAGGTTGGTGGATCGATTCCCATTTTAGCAGTTTTATAGTCATTAGATTTTTTTTTTTTTTTTCAATTGTAGTGGCAGTTTTGAGTCTTTTAAGGGCTCTTACTCACGAGCGTTTCTTCATGCGCTCCCCTGCGCTCCGTTTGGCTGCGTTCAGCCGCAGGGGAGCGCAGGTCTAGACGCTGTTAATATTTTTCTATGTGCCTGTACTCACACAGGCGCATGTAAGCGCTGAACCATTGAAAAACGCAGAAAAATGCAGCATGCTGCATTTTTCCTGCGTTCAGCGCTTACATGCGCCTGTGTCAGTACAGGCACATAGAAAGACATTAGCAGCGTCTAGACCTGCGCTCCCCTGCGGCTGAACGCAGCCAAACGGAGCGCAGGGGAGCGCATGAAGAAACGCTCGTCTGTAAGAGCCCTAACTGTGATATGGAGTGGGTAAAAACGGTCAGCAACTTCTATTAATAATATTTTACTACATTGATGTATTCAGTTTTTGGGGGGACACAGCCAAATAAATGGAAACAAAAATCAATGGGCTTTTGTGCCAATAATTCTAGGCATTAGTAATTTGCATAGTACTGTATTAATACTTGGTTGAGTACTTTACCCCCTATAAAAACAAATAATAATTATAAAAACAAATACATACATCAATGTTTTATAGCAATATTTATTTATTTATTTATTTATTTATTTATTTATTTATTTATTTATTTATTTTACTTTTTAATAGCTGTGTGTATTAGCCTAAAAGAAATGTTTTCAGCACATGCAATAGATCAGAGGCTTCATAGCCCTGTGGTTAAGTGACTGGACTTTGAAGATGAAGGTCATGGGTTCAATTCCTCTATTTTCTTTTCCCCCTTCACAATCATGATTTTTTTTTTTTTTTGGTGTGTGGGACACTGCTAAATGAATGGAAATAAATGAATGGGAGTTGTGATAATAATTATCTTATAAAATGATAAGCCTAAATATGACAATGATTTTTTTTTTATGTTATTTTACTATTAGCCTTGAAAAAATGTTTTCAGCCATAACAGCCAAAAGGCTTCATAGCATTGGGGTTAGCTCACTGAGCTTTGACACACAAGGTCATAGGTTCTAGTCTTGCATTTTTTAAAAAAAAAATTTGTACTGTTAAATGTTCCACAGACAGCTGCAGCAACCTGCGCTACTAAAGACACAAGAGACTCAGAGAGGGGCCCCGGTCATAACTAACTAGGATTGCAGACTAGTGATGGGCGAATTTATTCGCCAGGCGCGAATTCGCGGCGAATTTGCGCGATTCGCGCCGAGCGAATAAATTCGCGAAACGCCCGCGAAAATTCGCGGTAAAAATTCGCCGGCGTCAAAAAAAAATTTTTTCGAAAAAAGTCGCCGGCGCCAAAAACGGGCGCCGGCGTCGGAAAAACGGGCGCCGGCGTCAAAAACGGGCGCCGGCGTCAAAAACGAGACGCCGGCGCCGTTTCGCGAATTTTTCGCCGTTTCGCGAATTTCGCGCGAAATTCGCGAATTTTTCGGCGAAGCGAAACGGCGCAAATTCGCCCATCACTATTGCAGACACCTGTAGCGCAAAGTAATTAGGGACCCGGCTTACCGGGAACTAGTGTTGCCACCTGCCCGGTATTTTACTGGCCTGGCCGGTACATTTCATGGCTGATCCCAATGTTATTAATAGGGAAAAAAATTAAATATATAAGGGGGAGGCGGCCGACATTGATCCTCTGCTCCCCCCACCACCTTCACTACCAGGGCTTCCTCCAGAAATCACTGACAAGGGAGAGAGATTTCAAATCAGCGGCCTCGTTCTTCACAGACTCGCAAGACTCTTCTTCACGGACTTAGACCCACTAGAACGATCTCCGGAGTCGCTGGAGTCACATTTCCACTGTGCCAGTGCTACGTGCTTCTTACCAAGGACCACAGCTCCTTCACACACTGTCACGATATATGGGATAGAGCCAGGGAGGAGAAATCCAGTGCCAAACGATTGATCGTCGCCATTTCTGAAGAGGACAGGAAGTGGAGTTTCAAGTTATTTATTAATAAAGGATTTGCGATTTTAAACTTTAATTTGTGTTTGTGGGTTTTTTTGCCGTATACTAACAAATTTTTTTTAAAAAATTTTGATGTTACTTGTCCTTTAACACAGGGGTCCCTGAACTTTTTTGGACCGGGGCCGGATGCAAAATTTTTTTTCGAGGACCAGGGGGTGGGGTGGGATTGGGGTCAGCGGGGTCAGGTTGTGGGGGTCAGCAACATAGTTGGATGCGCTGGCGTCCAATTCGGGGCGCGTCGGCATCCAATTCGACGCACTGGGTTCAGTGTCCACAGGCTGCTTCTGGGCTGCAGCCCGACAATTGGGGAACCCTGCTTTAACAGACCTTCCCCCCAACAAAAGTCCTACATATGTGAACACTGTAATATAAACAAACCCTGGTGCTTTTTAAATGCAAATGAGATGAGGGCATGTAATTAGTACAAAGCTCCTAGACTCAGTAACTGGAATGCACAATTAAACAATGAGGCAGGAGTGGGGGTTGGGTGTGCTGTACTATACCATGTGCTAAGTAGGGAATTGTCAGACCATTCAAATTAATTTACAATGCCTTCAATTCTTTGAGCAGAGATTCACCTGAGATCACTAAGGGCTCATACAGAGAAGCAGGTTTAAGCTGTATAACAGAGCATTCTGTCCCAGTGGCTGCACAGATCCTATCTGATCCCCATTGTAAGCAGCAGTCCTGTCCTGCTTTATGGCAGCTGAGATTCTATCAATCTGTATAACAGAGCATTCTGTTCCAGTGGGGTGGGGGGCATTACTATGCACATATGCTCATGTTATTGGTGGGGGATGGGGTGCCTATATATTATTTACCTACCAGCTGACATATTTGCAGGCCCCCACTAGACTGAAAAAAGCAGGCTAATGAGGGATGTCACCGAGTAGGCCGGGACTGGCAATCTGTAGGTTCTGACAAATGCCAGAGGAGGGGCTTCTCTAACAAGCTATAGAAAGTCACTCTTTAGTGGGCTGGTTGGGTAATGTTTGGGCCTATTTTGACTCCCAGTCCTGACCAGATACTACAAAAAATCAAACCTTAAATATAGATGAGGGTTTACTTTTTGAACTCCATTGTAACATCAATAATACGCGCTGCGTCAAAACGCATGCAATTTGATGCATGCGTCAAAAATAAGGTTATAGATAGAATTGTCACATCGCATCGTGTCGCAGCGTTGTTCCGACGCGACGCGACTGTCGCATGCAGACGCAATGCTTTGCTTTTTTGTAGTATCTGGTCAGGACTCTGGCATTTGTCAGAACCTACAGATTGCCAGTCCCGGCCTACTCGGTGACATCCCTCATTAGCCTGCTTTTTTCAGTCTCGTGGGGGCCTGCAAATATGTCAGCTGGTAGGTAAATAATATATAGGCACCCCATCCCCCACCAATAACATGAGCATATGTGCATAGTAATGCCCCCCACCCCACTGGAACAGAATGCTCTGTTATACAGATTGATAGAATCTCAGCTGCCATAAAGCAGGACAGGACTGCTGCTTACAATGGGGATCAGATAGGATCTGTGCAGCCACTGGGACAGAATGTTCTGTTATACAGATAGCTAGAATCCCAGCTGCCATAAAGCAGGGCAGGACTGCTGCTTACAATGGGGATCAGACATGATCTGTGCAGCCACTGGGATAGAATCTCTGTTATACAGATAGCTAGAATCTCAGCTGCCATAAAGCAGGACAGGACTGCTGCTTACAATGGGGATCAGATAAGATCTGTGCAGCCAATGGGACAGAATGCTCTGTTATACAGATAGCTAGAATCTCAGCTGCCATAAAGCAGGACAGGACTGCTGCTTACAATGGGGATCAGATAGGATCTGTGCAGCCACTGGGACAGAATGCTCTGTTATACAGATAGCTAGAATCTCAGCCATAAAGCAGGGCAGCACTGCTGCTTACGATGGGGATCAGATAGGATCTGTGCAGCCACTGGGACAGAATGCTCTGTTATACAGCTTAAACCTGCTTCTCTGTATGAGCCCTTAGTGATCTCAGGTGAATCTCTGCTCAAAGAATTGAAGGCATTGTAAATTAATTTGAATGGTCTGACAATTCCCTACTTAGCACATGGTATAGTACAGCACACCCAACCCCCACTCCTGCCTCATTGTTTAATTGTGCATTCCAGTTACTGAGTCTAGGAGCTTTGTACTAATTACATGCCCTCATCTCATTTGCATTTAAAAAGCACCAGGGTTTGTTTATATTACAGTGTTCACATATGTAGGACTTTTGTTGGGGGGAAGGTCTGTTAAAGCAGGGTTCCCCAATTGTCGGGCTGCAGCCCAGAAGCAGCCTGTGGACACTGAACCCAGTGCGTCGAATTGGATGCCGACGCGCCCCGAATTGGACGCCAGCGCATCCAACTATGTTGCTGACCCCCACAACCTGACCCCGCTGACCCCAATCCCACCCCACCCCCTGGTCCTCGAAAAAAAATTTTGCATCCGGCCCCGGTCCAAAAAAGTTCAGGGACCCCTGTGTTAAAGGACAAGTAACATCAAAATTTTTTAAAAAAAATTTGTTAGTATACGGCAAAAAAACCCACAAACACAAATTAAAGTTTAAAATCGCAAATCCTTTATTAATAAATAACTTGAAACTCCACTTCCTGTCCTCTTCAGAAATGGCGACGATCAATCGTTTGGCACTGGATTTCTCCTCCCTGGCTCTATCCCATATATCGTGACAGTGTGTGAAGGAGCTGTGGTCCTTGGTAAGAAGCACGTAGCACTGGCACAGTGGAAATGTGACTCCAGCGACTCCGGAGATCGTTCTAGTGGGTCTAAGTCCGTGAAGAAGAGTCTTGCGAGTCTGTGAAGAACGAGGCCGCTGATTTGAAATCTCTCTCCCTTGTCGGTGATTTCTGGAGGAAGCCCTGGTAGTGAAGGTGGTGGGGGGAGCAGAGGATCAATGTCGGCCGCCTCCCCCTTATATATTTAATTTTTTTCCCTATTAATAACATTGGGATCAGCCATGAAATGTACCGGCCAGGCCAGTAAAATACCGGGCAGGTGGCAACACTAGTTCCCGGTAAGCCGGGTCCCTAATTACTTTGCGCTACAGGTGTCTGCAATCCTAGTTAGTTATGACCGGGGCCCCTCTCTTGCAGGCCCGGACTGGCAATCTGTGGGTTCTGGCAAATTCCAGAGGGGCTGCTATAAGGTCCCATAGAAAGTCAGTATTTAGTGGCTGGTGGGGTCTGTTTGGGCCTCTGTGTAGGCTGGTTGGGCCTGTTTTACCTGAAATGCCAGGGCCTATTTGGACTCTCAGTCCAGCCCTGCTCTCTTGTGTCTTTAGTAGCGCAGGTTGCTGCAGCTGTCTGTGGAACATTTAACAGTACAATTTTTTTTTTAAAAAAATGCAAGACTAGAACCTATGACCTTGTGTGTCAAAGCTCAGTGAGCTAACCCCAATGCTATGAAGCCTTTTGGCTGTTATGGCTGAAAACATTTTTTCAAGGCTAATAGTAAAATAACATAAAAAAAAAAATCATTGTCATATTTAGGCTTATCATTTTATAAGATAATTATTATCACAACTCCCATTCATTTATTTCCATTCATTTAGCAGTGTCCCACACACCAAAAAAAAAAAAAAAATCATGATTGTGAAGGGGGAAAAGAAAATCTAGGATTTGAACCCATGACCTTCAGTTTCAAAGTCCAGTCACTTAACCACAAGGCTATGAAGCCTCTGATCTATTATGTATGCTGAAAACGTTTCTTTTAGGCTAATACACACAGCTATTAAAAAGTAAAAAAATAAAATAAAATAAATATTGCTGTATTTAAGGTTCTATAAAACATTGATGTATGTATTTGTTTTTATAATTATTATTTGTTTTTATGGGGGGGGTAAAGTACTCAACCAAGTATTAATACAGTACCATGCAAATTACTAATGCCTAGAATTATGGTCACAAAAGCCCATTGATTTTTTTTCCATTTATGCTTTTTCCACACCTGTACCGCAGCAACAGCGAGAGGAGATCGGCCAGGCAACAACTGACAGAGGGGTCGGAGCACAAGAGCATGGTGTCCCCCAAGCACCAGCTTACCTGCAGTACTGCAGGTGGAAAGAGCTCTCGGCCCCCCATTCTTCTTGGAATCCGATCTGGGGGGTTGCGGGGGGCTCTTGCTGTTATTGTTACCCATGTTGAAGTACTTATTCAGCCATTTAGCCATGATCGGCCGCTCTGGGTCCTGTAGGCAGGGCCGCCATTAGAAATCACGGGGCCCCGTACAACAAAATTTTTGGGGCCCCCTGGGCCCCGCCCACACTGACGACCAAGCTCCGCCCCATATCCCGCCCACATCGCAGTTAAAAGACCACACAGACATCAGCGCTAAAAAAGTAACCCCCCCCCACACAAGTTGTAAAAAGCTATTGATGGTCAGGGCCCCCTTATAAAAATTAAAATTTTTTTTTTTTAAAAACATTGGTGGCAGGGGCCCCCTGTTAAAAAAAACTTGGGGCCCCAACAAAAAAAAATGTAAAAAAACCTAAAAAATAAACAAACATTGGTGGCAGGGGCCCCCTTCTAAGTTAAAAACAAATTGGGGCCCCAAAAAAAAATTTGAAAAAAAATTAATTTTTTTGAAAAAAAAAAAAAACATTGGCGGCAGGGGCCCCCTTATAAGTTAAAAACAAATTGGGGCCCCAAAAAAAAATTTGAAAAAAAATTAATTTTTTTTTGAAAAAAAAAAAACATTGGCGGCAGGGGCCCCCTTATAAGTTAAAAACAAATTGGGGCCCCAAAAAAAAAATTTGGAGAAAAAAAAATTTTTTTGAAAAAAAAAAAATGGTGGAAGGGGCCCCCTTACAAGTTAAAAACAAATTGGGGCCCCAAAAAAAATTTAAAAAAAAAATAATTTTTTTTTGAAAAAAAAAAAAAACTGGTGGCAGGGGCCCCCTTACAAGTTAAAAAAATTTGGGGCCACCAAAAAGAAAATTAATTTTTTTTTAAAAAAAAAACCCAAAAAAAAACTGGTGGCAAGGGGCCCCTTACGAGTTAAAAAAAAAATTGGGGCCCCAAAAACAAAAGTTTTAAAAAAAGATTGGTGGCAGGGGCCTATAGAATATTAAAATAATACATTGGTGGCCAGGGGATTAAAAAAAAAAAAACCACAAACTGGTGTTCAGTAGAATTGAACTCATGGCTTCAGTACTTCAACTTCGCCTCCTTTCGTGACTTCGGGTCTTTTCACCGCTTCAGGACTTCGGCTTCGGCTGTTTTCGTGACTTCGGGTCTTTGCGCTGCTTCAGGACTTCGGCTTCGGCTGTTTTCGTGACTTCGGGTCTTTTCGGCGCTTCGTGACTTCGGGACTTCGGCTTTTTCCGTGACTTCGGGTCTTTTCGTCGCATCGGCTTCGGCTTTTCGGCACTTCCGCATTCGGCACTGAAGAGGCAAGACGTACGGCTCGGGCGCTCGTAAGGGGGGCCCGGATCTTCAAAAAAATGCAGCGCTGCCGGGCCCCCCTTCATGCCCGGGCCCGGTACGCTTGTCCCCCCTGTCCCCCCCTGATGGCGGCCCTGCCTGTAGGTGTGCAGCTGGGCAGCTACTGGCATTGTAGCGTGACTTCCTTCCTATAGGCTGTGTGATGTGACGGGAACAGCCAGGGGAGCTGCGGGAAGGCTGTCCAGCCGAGTTTAATGAATGAAGCCGATAATGGTGATTGGCAAAGGCAGTGAAAATATCAAAAACATAAACCAGCAGTCAGGGGCTCATGTGGAGCTGCAGAGAACCCCCCCAACACATACCCAGATGTCAGGATATTTATCGTCCAGGGTGTACTGGGTCCAACAACAGGTGGCCCCAGCAGCTTTGGTCAGAGTGCTTTCAGCACACCTCCCAACATTTTATAAGTAAAAAGAGGGACAAAATTTTTTTCGCATGTAGCATGGCAAATTTTTTTTGACCACACCCATTTTGTGGCCACACACCCCTAATTACCATGTTCATTTTACAAAATTTGGCCTTATCTAAACTGTTACAATTACTTATTTTCTTAATTCAAAATTGTTACAAAGTATCTTAGTTGCACCTGTTAGCTGTACTGGCCTCTCTGCCAAAAGCCAATTAAGTTGGAAATGTTGTCTCTCTCTCTCTCTCTGGCAGGACATGGGGTGCATTTTATAAAGCAATGTTTATTCTGTTGCTGTGTATATCACAAATCCAATCTATAACAGGAGAATATTTTTTTTGTGCTGTCAGAAATATAAATATTATTTTTAACATGAATAAATCAACTGGTAGAATCTCTAATACATATACTGTGGAACATTTAACAGTACAAATTAAAAAAGAAAAGCAAGACTAGAACATATGACCTTGTGTGTCAAAGCTCAGTGAGCTAACCCCAATGCTATGAAGCCTTTTGGCGGTTATGGCTGACGAAAACATTTTTTCAAGGCTAATAGCATAATAAAATTAAAAAAAAATCATTGTCATATTTAGGCTTATTATTTTATAAGATAATTATTATCACAACTCCCATTCATTTATTTCAATTGATTTAGCAGTGTCCCACACACCAAAAAAAAAAAAAATCATGATTGTGAAGGGGGAAAAGAAAATCTAGGATTTGAACCCATGACCTTCAGTTTCAAAGTCCAGTCACTTAACCACAAGGCTATGAAGCCTCTGATCTGGTGCATGTGCTGAAAACGTTTCTTTTAGGCTAATACATACAGCTATTAAAAAGTTAAAAAAAAATAATAATAAATATTGCTGTATTTAAGGTTCTATAAAACATTGATGTATGTATTTGTTTTTATAATTATTATTTGTTTTTATAGGGGGGTAAAGTACTCAACCAAGTATTAATACAGTACTATGCAAATTACTAATGCCTAGAATTATGGTCACAAAAGCCCATTGATTATTTTTCCATTTATTTGTCTCCCACCCCCCACCAAAAAAATATTTTTTTTTAATGTTGGGACATGGTTCATTGCACTGAAAGTGACAACAGAATTTAACTTGGTTTGACTTTGGGGATTGAACACTAAACACACTGGTCAAAGGCAGGGACTTTACCCACTAAGCCACCATATGTAATGTGGTTTGTTATAACTAGCATTTGGTGACATCTAGTGGCCACAACTCTGTATTACATGCAGGTAAACGCGACGCATGAGATGAGACAACGTAGGATTTCGCATTAGCTGCGCTTATCTACCGTTACAGCGCGACAAATGTATAATCCATTCTGGCTCCATCTGTATAGGTGTACCTAAGCACGTGGCATATAGGGGGCCCAAAAGGAAGACCCCCATATGGTCTGTCATTTCAGGTGCTGCAAAATCAACACATTTACATCATTTTGGGGGGGGGGCAAAGGTAAAAAACAGTAAGTTCACCCCAGAAAACCATATATTTTCAGAAAGTACACATTTCCACAAATCTAAATTGGGTATGCATGTCTTTGTACTCCAAAGTACCAAGCCGCAAACCATTCCTAAATTTGGTGATTTTGGTGACATTTCCAAAAATCACCTCAAAATTCCCACCCTGCAGAATCGTATTTCCCACATACTTTTAGGTATCAAGATAAATCACCCCAAATATGAAAGCTTAGGGTCCTCTGAACAGTTTGATGACCAATATGTATAGGTGTACCCAAGCACGTGGCATATAAGGGGCCCAAAAGGAAGACCCCCATATGGTCTGTCATTTCAGTTACTGCAAAATCAACACATTTACATTGTTTTGGGAGGGGGGGGCAAAGGTAGAAAAAAGTAAGTTCACCCCAGAAAACCATATATTTTCAGAAAGCACACATTCCCACGGATCTAAATTGGATATGCATGTCTTTCTACTCCAAAGTACCAAGTCTCAAGCCTTTCCTAAATTTGCAGATAAAAGCAATGGTTTTTAAATTTCTGAAAATCACCTAAAAATATTGCATTGGTCGCATTTATGTCACCCAATTTCTTACATACAATTGTAAAACACCATAAATACTGATGCCAAGGGTCTACTGAACAGTTTGATGCCCAATATGCATTGATATACCAAGGCAGCTGGCATGTGCGGACCCTAAATGAAAATAGTGCATATGAGTTTTCTCCACTGCCGAATCGCCTTCTGTGAACATAGACCCTTGACTTCATATTATGTGCCTCAAACCATATATTTTTGGAAAGTACACATTCTGATGAATCCAACAGAGATAAAGACGTCTTGATACAGCAAACTACCAAACTGCAAAGGTTTTCTAAACGTAGAGGTTTTTACAGCATTTCTGAAAATCTGTGGGCAGCTGTGGAGGAAGGAAGAGGTGTGGAAGTAGCAGCAGCGCCATTTGCAGCGCATTTGCTACTTTGAAGTTGGATCTGCGACAATCTCATCACAGATCCGACTTGACAGCCTCCCAGCCTCGTTGCCCAGGGGGCTGTCAACCCTTCTGACTCTCTGCAGAGGCAGCAAAAACTGCTGATACATAGAGAAGGGCTCAGCTGCAGGAGAACGTATGAGGTACGTTCTTGGCAGCCTGAGCCCTGAACTGCCAGCACGTACGTGCTTGGCGGTTAAAGGGTTAAACTGTGCATTTCTATGAAGCAAAGAGATTGACTGATATAATTTTTTGTTCAGAAGGGTTTATATGATGCATGCATGTTTTATTGCTGTTACTCTGGTAATGTTGTTGGATAGTATTATCGTCAGTCAATAAAGTTTCTAAGTTTTGAAGATGCATTTCTGGCCATAAATATCACAGTAAAAATTGCCATAATAACCGCCATAAAACAAGACTATTTTATAGCATAAATATTCACAAAAACTTAATTTGTTGCCAGAAAATTCTCAACCTGCAAAAATTACCACTAACGTAAGCTGGTTCGTTGATGTAGTTACCACAAGTGATCACAATGACTTCTGAGTGGATCGCTGTTTAGTAAACTTAGTCGCTGTGAATATTCTGGAGGAAAAATATTCTCAGCAATAACATACGGAAACTTAAAGGACCAGTAACACAATTTTTAAAAATAAAATAAAACAAATTCATACACATTACTTACTTCCAATATGCTGATCTTTCCTGCTGTTTAGATAAGACATAGGAGAAAACTCAAACCGGCACTGTCCCACGGCGTCCAAGGGGTTGCCGCCATCTTCTTGCTTGTTTCTCTTCTTCTCCCCTACGTGCGCGCTGCTGTGTGTCTCTTCCGGGACTGACTTCCGGGTTCATGACGTCACTTCTGGATGTTTTTCTCCCCTTTGCCGGCATCCGTTCTGTCCACCGCAGCCTTTTCCTCCCCTCTGCCGACATCTGTTCTGTCCCCTCAGCCTTTCTCTCTCTACAGCCGTTCTGTGCCCCCAGCCTTTCCCTCTCCTCTACCGGCATCCATTCTGTCCCCATTACCTCCTGGGCTGCTCTGTGTTCTGACTTCTGGCTCCTTACTTCCGGTTCTGTGTACAGGAACAGCGTAGGGAGTGCGCACGCCATGGTGAACAGATCGCCTTTTCGCCGTTTTCCATTGTAATGGAGAAAAGGTTTTTTGAATTTTTTTTAAAAAAAAAACGCTAGGTGTGTTATATTAATTTATTAGGTCATGCCCATTATTTTAAGCATATAGAATGTATTTTTTATATAAAAATTTTTGATGTTACTGGTCCTTTAAAGTCAAATTTACCGCACTTTAGTAAAACAGACCCTATGTTCCTAATATAAAATGATAAATACAAGAGGTCCTGTGCGTCTCCAAGCCCATTACAATATTATTACAAACATGAGAATGTTGTTGCAGGACAGCTACTAAAATGCCTTACCCTTAAACAAAACGGGATTGTTGTCCATATATGCAATATATTTAAGTGGCCATACGTCACAGTCATCCCTGGTCTCGTTCAGACCTACACTTAACTTTATCTTTTCATTAAGAATTCTCGTCATTCATTAGTACATTTTACACAGGGACGTACAATTTACCTGCAGCTTACTTGCTGCTTCAAGGTTGAAATGTCCAAACATGGTTGCCCTTTTATTAAAAGCTGAGCACAGTGTTCTCCATACTCAGCAGGCAGGAAGGAGAAGTTAACCTTAACAGGTCAGGTCTAACCAATGATAGGTTATTCTCTTTTTTTTTAGGTACTCTAGGGGGTATATTTTCAAAGAGTTTGAAGTTAGAGATGCAACAGTCCTCTGGAATGAAATTCTTGCCACTCTCCCATTTAAGTTTTTATGGGATTTTTATAAGCACGTATCACTTTCACCCATTGATAAATACTCTTTTAAAAATCCATAGAAATGAATGGAGAGTGGCGAATGTTCACTCTAGTGATCTACTAACTCACTACCTTGATAAAAATACCATGTGGTGATAGACATAATCAATAGAAAGCTTGATTATTTAGTGAAAAAAAATGGAATTTTTTGAGATTTATTATACCCCAAGGTGCTAAAGGTCCAGATCCAAAATTACTCCACTCCAACTGTCAATTGCAAAGGTCTCATTATAAATTTTAAGATTTTATGGTCGCGCTGAGGTGGCCATACATGGGCTGTAAACAGCTGCCAAGACTTTCTGGCCCGTGTGTGGGCCCTGGCTGATGGGCGTCGCGATTGATATCTTAGACGAAAGTCGAACCAATATAATCTGTTCATCAATGAGGCACCTCGATCCGGACCTCCCATATCCTACATTATGTATCCGATCACCTGACCTGGGCCCCGATTCAGATTCAGCCTGATATCGCCCCCTCAAGTGGGCAATCGGGAAGAGATCTGCTCATTTGGCAATTTTTGCCACTTAAATGTTCGCTCTGTTTAGGGAAAAGGCTGAAAGCTGGGGTGAACCTCCTTACAAGCTGTGTTCCTCTCTCTTACCACTACCAATGGGTAGTTATTAATCAGTGTCTATGTAAGTGCAAGAACCACTGGTGCCAAATCATTGTGCCAGTAACATATAGTTGCAAACACCCTGCCTCCACACCCAGGCCGCCATTGGAATCATGGGGCCCCGTATAACAAAATTTTCCCAGCACTGTGCCAAAGCCCCACCCAGAGTCCCAACTCCACATCACAGTTAAAGACCACGACAGACATTCAGCGCTAAAAAAAGAACCTCCCTGACACGCAATTTTTAAACGCTTATTGATGGTCAGGGCCCCCTTATAAAGTAAAAAAAAAACATTGCGCCAGGGCCCCATAAAAGTTTTTTTTAACAAGCATTGCACCAGGGCCCCATTACAAGTTAAAAAAAATTGGGGGGCCCCAAAATTTTAAAAAAAAAATAGGTTGCCAGGGCTCCCTTACAACTTAAAAAAGAATTGGGACCTCCCTTACAAGTAAGATTCAAAATTCTCAAAAATATCTGAAAAATGTTAGCGAAACATGAAAAATTTGAGAACGCATTAAAGTCAATTTGTGTCAAAATGATTCTCACCCGCAACAATTTTTAACGAGCGACAATTTCTAATGCGCACTTTTTTGTTCATTATTAAAGCAGGGACGTTCAAAATAATTTTGATGCGCAATATTTTTATGCTTCTTCTACAATTTTACACTGTGCGAACTTTTTGTCTGCATTAAAGTCAATAGGCATCATTTCTTTTTGAATTATATCCGTATTTCAACTAAGGGCTACCTCTGAATGATATAAGCACTTGTATGGATTTGGGACATAGAAGTAATACATTGATATCCGATGAATTCCCTAAAAACTAATTGTGTTTTAAAAGAGGTTTCCAGCAACATTTTTAATATTCTATTTATTTAACGTTATGTATATAGTATTCTGCATCAGTCATTTAATTTATTAATTTTATGAAGTGAATATGAAATACATTAATAGTCTGTCACTACTAGTATGGCAATATTATTTGATATAACTTTTAACTAACCTTTTGTTGTTTAACTGGCAGATCAGTTTCACCTCTCAATTGTATATTTATTTATATTTTATGTAGCTTGAGTGCTTGGTATCTCTCCTGTAAATGGTTCAGTAGGGGTATCAGCCTGTTAGGGCGTTTACCTATTTATGCTTGAATAATCGGAATTTGAATAATTGTATTTTTTTGGACTAAAAAAACTATGATTTTTCAGAATTTATTACAGACTATGGTCTTAAACGTCTGATTCCGAAAAAACGGCATTCTCAAAGCTTCTCAAGTCCTGTATAAGTCAATGGGAAGGTCCGTTGTCTGCGCTGTGTCGTTATGAGCCATAAATTTTGGGGACTTTGAACCAAATATGTAAAACTCTAAAACTTGTTAGTATTTGTGGAAAAGTATGAAAATCCGTACTTTTCGGGCAAGAGTCCGGGTATCGATTTTTTCCACGACCCATTTTTTCGGATTTTTAATGATAAATAAGGTACAGATTTTTATGTTGAGAAGACTCCAAAAACAGGACCTTTAAATAATCTTAGTTTTAGCCATGCGAAAATATGAGGGAGTGTAAATAGTTAGAACCATCATATTGGGGTTTTACACGTGACGTGGGTGGTGGCTTTGGCATTTTTATGAATCTTTGTAGCTAAAACCCCATTTTTTTGAAGTACAGAAATGAACTAGCCAACATGGCAAATGCAAAATGCACATATCAAAAAAGCATAACCAATAGACTATTTTGCCACTTGTTTTTTTAACTGTACATGTGCAATGTCAAAAATGTGTCTTTGTTAATGTGACTTGCCAAAAGTTATTGTGTTGTGTAAGCTGTATTAAGTGTGTATTCGGGTGCAGGGCGGAGGGACTAGAGGTAATAGCTTCAGAAATACGTGGACTTGTGTGACTTAAAAATTGTTAAATGTCCATTTACTGTGGGAAGAAAGCAGCAAGTTAAGCAAAACAATAATTTTCATCCATTCCAGCTGATACCCATGGCATGAAAAGTACTTGGACTATGACGTTCGATCGAAGGATTCGTCAGTAAAATCGTTTTTAACTATTCAATAGGTTCGAAGTACTGTCTCTTTAAAAAAACGTTTGACCCCCTAGTTCGCCAATCTAATAAGCTACGAAAGTTCAATGTTTAGCCTTGCGGGAAGGTTTCCCCAATAGCTGGGCTAACTTTTTTTGGATCGAAGATTATCGTTGATTTCGAAGGATTTTATCGTTCGTCGTACTATCTGCGCTAATCCTTCGACTTCGATTTTCGAAGCGAAGGATTTCAATTCCCGGTTAGAATATCGAGGTGTTAATTAACCCTTGATATTCGCCTTAGTGAATCGCCCCATACGTACCGATGCAATTGTATTTTTTAATATTTTCAATGAAAGTTAAAAAAATTTTTTAAATGAAGACCAGTTTCATACATTGGTTACAATTGTCAGACCTATAACTTATTACATATAACTTACAGAAGAAAGTAAGCTTAACTAAGGAAGTAGGCGAAATGTTGTACATGTATGTTTTGGCTTCTTACAACCCAAGGCACCCAGCCCTTTAGCAGTCTAAAATCTGGTCTCAAAGATGCCCCAGTAGCTCCCCATCTTCTTTTTTGACCGATTCACGCACCATGCTCGTGCTGCTGTCACTTACTAGATTAGGACCACTCGACAATATACAGTACACAATAGATAGAATGTCACAATATAAGGTGATTAGAAATAATACAGATAATTACACATGGCAGACAGAACCAGTGCAATTAGATCAGAAGGTATAATCAGCCCTTTGTCAGCATCAGCTTATATTTCAGACAAACTTAATTTCAAGACCGCCATTCATCCCACGCCCAAAAGAGGTGGGTGAGTATGTTCTTGGGTGGGCTTAAAACTAGTGTTACCATCAGCAGTTTATTTCACCAGTGATGTCCACTGGCAGAGAAACAGCTGATTCGGTCCTTGGTTTTTTAACGTTCATTCATGTTTATTGAAATAGTTCATATAAAAACACAAGGGATATAGCTAACTGTAATTTGATGGGAGATTTAGATATTAATTGAAATATATTTTGGTCCCCTTTAGTGATGGCTAATTGTTCCATTTCGCATTTCAAACCGAATCACGTTAATTTGAGAGAGAGTTGATTGATAAATATAGACGCTCGGCTGTTTTTTATCTCCTTTTATTAGGTCCAAAAGTTTATATTCAATTGACTTTGTTTCCTATTTTGTTATTAATTGGTATCTATGTTTATATGTTTGGGATATTGTATGGCTATTGTAAACAAAAAATAAAGAATAGATACAAAAGATAATTTGGCTGACCTAATGTGGACTTGTTTGGTTGTTGGTTGGTGGTTGTTGGGGTGTACGAGATTTTGTGAGTGATGGGTTGGGGTACTTTTTATATGAAGCCTTTTGAAAAGGTCCCTGGGAGTTCGATGTAGGTGGAGGATAATATGGGGGGTGGTGAAAATTAGATTTGGCAATCGAGGGGGGTCTGGGTGGGGTTTTAGTCCTAGAATGCTTGTTGAAGAGATTATGAATTGCAGAGATTATGAGACGAGAGTAATGTGGTGATAGAGGAACCTATAGGAGATTTGAGGTACGTCATACTATAGTCTTTAGAGAAGAAGTTTATCGTGTTCTTTTGTCTCTACGTTTAAGGATATTTGGGTGTTGATTATATGCAGAAATTATTGGACGTTGAATCATTGTTGTGAGAATTCTTCTGAGATTATACCCATATTTCTCAAATCACGAGAAAGGTTGTTGGTGGTCGGCAGGTGCAAGAGTTGATATTAGGTTGATTGTGTCGATGACTTTTCTGGGCTGGCATTCCAACTATGTGTTTGTTGTTTAAAGGTTGCGCGGCTTTGTCTTAATCTAGCAAACAACGTTTGGGGGTCAGCATGAGGAGCTCATTCGCACCTACCGTTTATTTTCGCAAATTTTCATTCATTTTTTGTTTTAAGTCCGCATATATTATGCGCGGCTTCTATCAGATATTTTCATTGTGTATGGATTTGTTATATTTGGGAGATGGGATGTGGTTGGGAGATATGCTTCAGTACGTCGCTTATCTTTCGGAACATATCGTCTGTAGGATCATATCTGTTAAGTTGGCATTTTTCTTGATGTTTCAGTCGATGCATGATGAACGCATTGGATAATGTTTAGGTATAATCCCTTTTTTTCTAGATGTGATTTTTCGAAATAAGGATGATAAATATATGACCTACGATTGTGGCTGTTTTTCCAGCTTAAGGCTATCACCGCCAGGTACACTTTGCTACATCACGAGCAGTCATCGCAATGGTTCATTGTAGAGAGGTAGAGGCATCCCGTGTGGGGCGTGGGGTTGGAGCCAATTTTTGAGGCTGAGCGTCTTCGAGATTGTTGTTCCTCGTTCTTGTGATACTTTGTAGAGTGATCTTATTGCCATTTGTTTGCTGCTGGTGATCGGCTTTTCGTCGGGAATTAGGGAGTCATGGCTGGAAGTTATTGAGATTCGGGAGTCATATGTAAATATATTGTTCAGTTCTTATTGGAGTGTATTCCGAGAGAAACTTTTGGGAATTTATAGGACTTTGTGAAGGTTTTAATTCGGGTACTTGTTGCTTCTATGTAACAGCCAAAAAGGGAGCATTCATAATTTCGGTGTTTATCACACATAACCGTGATGCACATCTTTGTAGAAACAGGATTGGGGGTGTGCTTCTTAGCATGGATCCCTGTTCTTGGGAGCTTTTTGTGATAAGAACCGCCTTCATTTTCGTGTGATTTTATAACGGGGGAAGAACCGTAGCAGCCGTCTTACATTGGCTCGTAGGAGCTTATAGTTGCCAGGGTTGAGCAGAGGGATTTTCCAAAGTGCCTGGTTGAAATACAAAGGAGGCTCCGTATATTATGTGGCGGACGGAACGGTATTATGTAAGACTGTGTGCATTAGTTAAGGTTTCAAAATTACGTTTCTCATATGTTTCAAGGTTTCTATTCTGTGGTCACCTATGATTACTATTAGTCAGTATTTTAAACGGTCTTATGTCTTCTATAGGGGTCGTTTATGTTGGCAACTGTAGATGTGGACCTAATATGTGGTATAAACAGTGAGATGTGCTAGTATCCTGCATTGCTTGGAACTATTTATATAGGGCAATGTGTGATGATTCGTTTTTGTTTTAAGATCTGAAGGGTCAGCTTATAAGCTATAGCATGTTATTTGGAAAAGCATCAGGGTAAGTCTGCATTAGTTTTTCTTTTTATATGATTTAGTATCATACGTCCACAATGAGTTTATGTTTATTAGAGTGTGAGTTAATGTTGAGAGTTAGATCAAATGAGATCTCCGTAGGTGCTATGGATTATCTTTTGAATCTATCTATTTTTGATGAATTACCAAGACAATGGGGGACTTAAAGGGATTGTTGGATAATTTCTTGTTTAGTTGTGTATTAGTTTCATTTTTCTCCTTTTGTTTCTTTATAACCTAAATATGTTGTTGATGATTTTCATATTTATGTAATTTCGCATGATCGGATATACAGATATATTACACAGGTTTTGAGGCTCAAATTCCCTTGATGGTTTTGATGTATATAATTTCAATTTTTATTTTAATTTTGTATTTATTGATAATGTTTAAATTTGTATAATTATATCGATGCACTGTTATAATGAATTTCTTTTCTTGGTTGAAATGTTAATCATATTATTTGTCCCCAATTAGCATTCATTTACAGGTAGTTGGTTTGGCTTTTCCTGAGTACACTACTCCCTCACAAGGATTGTTAAATGGTTAATTTGTTTTTGTCAGGTTGAGGGGTTAGGGAGGTGCCTTATTTTTATCTGGGTAGATGGGGTGGAGTAGTCTATGTGCTTTTTGTAGGAGATGGGTTGAGTAGCCACGAACGCTGTTCAAGGCGTTGGGATATTTTATCACATTTCGATAGGATCGAGTCATGTTTTTTTTATTTACTATTATTTAATAAAATAAGTTTACTTTGGTGGTCTGATCCACATTTCTCCAGTGCTGGGCCGTGGAGGGAGACTATGTTAGCACTGTGAGTTCTTCTCTTATATATTCTGCTTGAGTTGACGGGTAGGCGTGTATTATTGTGAGTGGCAGTTGATGAATTTAAGTAGGAGTAATATTTATACAAGGGCTGCTTTGCGTAGTCCATTGTGGGGTCAGCTCATCATAGCTTGGAAAGATAAAGAGCATTGCTAGAAAAGGAAGTTAACAGATTAACAGATTAAACACCATTGAAGGGGGTTGGACAAGGTTTTTATTCTGCAGGTTGTTGTTGGTGCTTTTCTGCGGCTTTTTTCATTTCTTGAATGGCGTTGCAGCGTGTATATTTTATATTGCTATTGATTAGCTTGGGTTTAAATTAGCTTGCGTTATTTTTGTGTTGTGTTTACTGTCCTGTTGATGATGATGTGTTCTATCGTGAGTTGGTATTTAAGTTAGTCTGCATTACAGTGGGATGGGTACTATGTGATGTGTTGGTTTTACCTATGGCAGTTACAGTGTGGATTTCGCAATTATTGTGAGTATTATCCTTTTTTATATGGGAGGTAATGGGTTTATTATTAGTGAGTAGCATTTACTAGTGATGTCACATTAGTGGGTTGGTTTATTCGCGGGAATGGCATGGACAAGTTAATAATCACTTAATTGAGCATTACCGGGTGTTTTTATAAAGGTAATTGATAAGACTATTAGTGTGTGTAAGTTGTTTGGTTTAGAGTGATGTCAAACTTTTTGGTGGGGGTTTGATGTTGGTTGTTCCATTGTGTGATGCGGCGAGTCCAGACCTGGAAGGTGACTTTTTATTGTTAATTTTCTCAAGCCCTTGGCCTAGGGCCTGTGCGAGTTTTTATTGGCGAGTTGAAGAAGCAGAGTGGGATGTTTCTGGTTCTATATCCTGGGCTTCTCTTCGTTTCTTTCTTCGGCTCTGCTATTATTCTTTATCTAGGGTCATGGTGTGATCGTAAGGTCCCACCAGTTAGCATTATTAATTGGGTTCACGGTTATTGTTTGTGTGGTTTGGTTTGGTTTTTTTTTTTGTGGTTTGGTTTGTTGTGGTTGTGGCCGGTTTTGTTTTGTGGTGAGACTCTGTATCTAATGGTGGGACTATGTTTGCCCCCAAGATCTACAGGCTCGATTGGAGGTAGATACTTGTTTGTCAGGTTTTAGAGGAGAGTAAACTTTTTTATAAATTCGAACTCCTTCGCAGTGCTCGTGGTAATTGAGTTGGCTTGTTCTGGCAACCTGCTTTCGGAATGTTCCTGGTATGATTTTTGTTTTTTTGTGTAGAATGTTGTGTTGCTTTTGGGTTTAATACAATACATCACCTTTTTGTCAGGGGGTAGTGTGGTCGTTCGATGATAGCCTGCAATTGAGCGTGGGACCATTATCATTGTGCAGTGTTTTACATCTGTATTGGTTGTCCATATTTTATGTTTCTGTCCAGTCGATCAGAATATCACTAGTTTCACTATTTCTGATCAGCAGATTGATCATTTCTATTAATTTCGTCTTATTCGCGGTGCACTCTTACCTGTATGTTCCTTCTAGTGGACAACTTTTGGTGGTTCTGTGTTTTTTGTTTGCGGTGGTGATGGTGTGGTTCATATGCGTGAAAGTACTTGTGCTTCTTGGAATTATCGATGTTCACGCGATCCACTTAAGGCGTATTAGGGTGATGATTTGGGGGTTTTGGTGTGTTTTGTATCATTATGAGTGGAGGTGGAGTACGACAGAGATGTGAGGCATCGGGGCATAGGGTTGCCGAACCTGGTAGGTTTCCGGAAAGCATGCGGTCTGGTTTATTAGTAGAATATCCACAGCCAATGCAGCTATGCTGATGGTCTTGGGAGTTTGGTAACTTTGGTCGCTCTGGTCTTCACTTTTGTTGCTATTCCTTTGGTCTAGATATTGTGTTCCCATTTGGAATACACTCACGATGTTCTCTGTTTGTCTGGGGTGGATACAAAGTCCCTAGACTTCGGCCGTCTGATTTCAGCGGTGTAATCTTGCAGCGATAGAGGTGCCAAATTCCATGATACGGGGTCCTGACATGGGGACCATTTATATTGCCCTTAGGACTAACTATAAGCTGTGGCTTTCCCAGCTTACAGATGGAAAAGGCAGTTGGTAGTGGTTCAACTGGAACTGTATGTCGAGAAAAATGTTCCAAATAAAATGAGATTTTTGTTCGCTTCGTGTTATCAACTAATTCGGTGAGGATGGGAATGAATTGGGTGGCTAAGTAGTTTTTTGCCTATATTAAATGGAATGCAAAATTACTCAAATTCTTATCTTGGAGGATATGGGTATCACAATGGCACTAATATTGTATGCTTTTTCTATTTCGGGTAATAGAGTACCTTGTTTGCGAGGTGACGTGTTTAAACCCCTCACTGCTAGGCAATGTCTTACCTCGCTTATTAGACTGGGGTCAGCCAAGCCAGTTGGACTTTTACTACTGCTGTTCAAGTGATAATGGAAAGCAAAGCCAGGATTGGCTAGGAGAATAGTGTGGATTGTGTGTGGACCTGATTGGAAGGAGTCTATCTTTCCCTGGTTTTGTAATTCAAATATGAGGAACCCCTTCGCTTTATTTGGAGGAGGTTAGCTAACAGTAGTCTGTATTTAAGAGCAGAGATGGAATGCTGCGTATTATAATAGGGTCCGTGACGTTGATGATGCCTTTGAAGGAGTACAGTGTGGGTTGAGCGTGAGGGTTAGTGGTGGGGGTGCGTGTGAGGTGTCTATTGGTTCGCAGGAGATAGATCTTTTACGGTGAGCATTGGGTTTGTGGTTTTAGTGTATCTTAAACCAGCATCCATCCTTACGAGGTTATGGTCAGTTGGTGACGTTTGTTATGTTTAGGAATCTTTGGTTGTTGTGTCTGTAGAGGCGATGTCTTTTTACCGGGGGGTGTGGGTTGTGGTTTTCTGTGGTGCAGCTGTGCAGATGTATTTACTTATATGATGGAGCTCTTGTAGGAGGAGATGCCTATGAGAGTACCTTTGGCTTCTTTCCGTGGATTAGCTGCTGTGTGGGGGTTATTGGCGTTATTTGATGTGAAGAGATACAAAGGCTTTGTAGCCACGGTGAATTTTAACAAAGAAGTGGGGTAAAGCCTGTTACTCCTAAAAACACAATTTGCATGCAAGCCAGCAGAGTATTAGAAATTCCCAATAAATTGTCAGAAGTTTCTCTTGTAAATTACTTGGAATTTCATATTAGCAAAACCAATAGTTCTATTCTGATTTCTATATGTTATAACAGCAAGAGGATATGTCAGTTGACTATTGTGTATTTATCCATCGTATGTTTGGAGTAGGTTCTGTGTGGCTTATTCACTACTTCAACAAACTTAATTGATCATGGAAAATATATTATGGGCAGAATCTGAGGGCAGCAAGTAATGTCAGTTACCGAGACTGGGGAATTAACTACTTTTAGAATGTTCCTGGGAGATATTTTCAAGTTGGAATCAGACTCATTTGTTGGTTCATACCAAAGTATCCTCATGGGACGTTTGTCTATTCTTGTTTTCGTTGCCCTTCCACTGATATTCTTGGTTGGTGCTGGCGGATTGATGACTGGGACAGTAGTTTGTGTGGGAAAAAATATGTGTCGCAGCAATCAAGGTATAGGCTGTGTGTGGGGTTATTGTTGAGATGTTCCGTGTGGATAATGGGTGTAAGTCTTGTCTGGCAGTTCATGCTTCTTAGGGTTTGGAGAGGCTTTGTTGTTTATTGAACAGTGTGCATTTTTTTAGTGAGTTGGCATAGTGGATTCTAAATTGGGAACATTTGGGTTCTTTCTGTATCCTTGGACGGTAACCGGAGGATTTGGGATCGTATGATGACGCTATCATTTTTTCTATGGTAGGGTATGCGAGGTAAAATATTATGACCCGACGTGAGCGAATGATGATGTAAGATCGTTAAGTTCAGTAATTCAACGCTTGTGCACCTCTAGTCTTCAGAAAGTGACCTTAACTGTGCTATTTAATCTCCTTTTTTGTTTTGTCACTGTTGAGACTGTTGATGCTGTAGTTGTACAACTTCAAGGGGCATGTAAGTTGTATCACTTTTGCTTGCTTGTTGAGAAATACAAAGAGAAAGGCAGCTTATTTACCTCAGAACTGTTTTTGTTCAAAGTGTTCTTTTCTCACCTGGTTGGCTTGGTTGTGTGCTTCGGGGGCTTCCTGTGGTTTTGACTTTTGTTGGTTGGTGTGGAATGTATGAGAATTGCTTTACAAAATTATTCCAACCGAACCGATTCTTCATTATCGGGAAAATGTACAGATTGTATCGTCTTAAGCAGTTTTGCTGCCGAGGATCAGATGGTCCCTGCTTTCAGGGACCACTGATTGGACCTTGATTGGCCGCTAAAACTGGACGGACTGGAAGGTTTGCTCCTACATGTCTATATAATGCCTTCCTTAAGCATTTTTATGAGAAAAGTGTGTTGTACGGAGGTGTGTATTCACTCTAGTATTTAGGAAATGTCACAACCTGGTTCCTGGTGGCACGAAGTTCAACAAGGGTAATATAACTTCTGGAGTTTTACGTCAAATTGCCGTCAGTATGTTGTGTCGCGGGTGGAAGTGATGTGTTCATAATACCAACCACAGGGTGTTGTTCTGTATTGGAAACTAAGATTTATTTATAGGCTGTAGTGGTATTCGAATAGACCGAAATCGAGCGGGGCTGCTCATTGGTATTACAAGTTCCTGCGCAGCTTGTTAGATTAGAAAAGCGATGATCATTAGTTTCTCGGTGCGCGGACATCTCACTCGAGGTAGTAATTTGTATTTATCATGGATTACGAATCAAACTTAACACGCGTCGCATTTTTTCTTTGGCTGTTGGAGTAGAAAAGCGCAAGATTATAATTAACATTATCGTTCAGTATGTAGCGGATGCTCTTCTCTGCTTTACACAGAAATATCATGTTGTCTGCAGCAGGTTCCGATGATTTTCAGGACGGAAAACCTAAGAAGACATATTCCCTTGAAAAGTTTATAATGGTAATGGTAATGGATCCGAGCTTCTATTAATGAATTATAGTTTAATAAACCGTAGATTTTATCATTCAAGTTTTGTGCATCTTTTTTATTATGCGTATACATGGTAGACTTATTCCTGATTGGCGTGAACAATGCTTTGGAAGACCACGGTTAAAGCGGACTGTACTCGCGGCTGAATAATTGAGAGAGACTCATAGCTACGAGAAGCATCTTTTGACTGTGCCGTCTAGTGTGGTGAACAGGTCGACTTAGACTATTATTTGGTGTGCGAATTCAGGTAATTACCTGCATTGCCGAACTCACTAAAAGAATGTTTATAAGAAGTGAATCTTACACTCCCAGCAGACTGGCGGTAATAAAGGCTAAGTGAATGTGGGCCAGTATGCTCTAGCTACACAAGGAGACAATAACTCACTCGGTTCTGCTGTTATAAAGGATAGGTGGCTTGAGCAGTGTGCGGTCATTGTGGAGACATCTATTTATCTGTTCGATGTGTTATGGAGTTTGCTGCATTCTTAGTCTTGTGTAGTTTATTACCTCAGTCCTGAGTCAGATATCCAAGAAGATGAAAGTTGTAGGAGTATCTGGATTTGCAGATTCTATTCTGTTTCAATGGGAAATGTTTTGACAGAGTATCTGGCGTGTGTGACATTAGGCGCAATTAGTTCCTGTGTAGATTAATACAAGACAACAGATTTAAATGCTGCCACTTTAACAGGTAATCTTGATAGAAAGAGGAACATGTTTGGATTCTTCATAAATTTCACACTACTTTGTCATATTGTGATTGATGATAGTTGTTCCTTAGCTGTATGCGGTTTTGTCTTATATACTGCCGTGACCTGTTTATTATTTCTGTTGTGGCCGCAGATGCGTGTTGTGTTGAGCACTGTTTTGCGTGTTCTATTTGTTAAATTTTTATTAAGTTTATAAGTTCCTTGTTCCATGGTTAAGAAATGGAAAGATATTGATCAGAAAACTAGCTGGTACTACATGGTGGCTAAGTCAAGCGGAGCACGGGAGGTAGCGTTATTCTAAATTCTAATACCTTGACAGTGGGTAGTAATGTTGTATGGTGACTCAGAATCCGAGCACAATTACCTGTTTTTGTGAACTTCGTTTGAATTGTATGATGTCAATGTAACAAGTGGCTGCATTAACTTTCCTATACTTGTAATGTTACAGTGAAATGCTATAATGTTTTATCTCTAGTTTTATTTATTCCAGGAGAGATGCCTTTTGTAGTGGTTCACTTTATATTGGAAGTAACCTAACCAAACAACGACTCCGGAGTTTGCCCTCTTTAAATATCCCTAAAATGATAACTGGAGCTACTACGACTGGAAAATCCTAAATGATCAGTTATTCCAATTGAAATGTTACCGGAAAAGAACTGAAGCGGTAGGGTGACCTTGTCCATGTGAAGTTGACGGACGAGTTGGCTATGGCTTGAGCTCCATTAGGCTTCTCATCAAGAGTTTGCATATTGCGAAGTCTTTAATGTGGGCTGCTTGGACTTCAGGTGGGAGCTGAACATGAATTGAATGATGGTAATCGTGTATGCAGGTCCTTTTATATACTTAACACGCACAGTATATCCAGTTCTTTGTCTGTGTGTGAAACTTAATACAAGAATTACTAGACGAGAGGTGAACCATTTCTAAACAACAGACATTCATGCGTTTTCTTGCAGCCAGATCAAGTTGTTCTATAACCTAATCCTTAATTGAATCACCTTTCATTCAAAGGTGTTACTCTGATAACTTTTGTTCTAAGGCAATTTTAGTGGGCCTCCTAGCCACTTTGTGATTGGCATTTATGATTGTCTTTTGTTATTTGTCCTTTTATAAGTGTATTTGTGTCCATTCACATGAAAAGATAAGAGAGATGGTAACCGACAGACCAAATGTAATAAATTGGAGGACAATAATTCCTATTTGAATACTGGACAGTCTCTTAGTTACCGATTTACACCGTCATTTTTTTCGTTTTTTGGATCAGGTACAATAGCATATTTGTATAGTTAATATCTTTGGCAAGGATTGGAAATAGCCATGTCATCATCACACTTTACAATTGTCATTCAGGGTCAAAGTGTGTTACAATATTCTGCAGAGGATCTGATCTAGCCGTTTTGCGAATTAACTATTAACAGACCTTTAGGTAGACATGTCATTCTATTTGTTAGATATTTTGGCTATATAATGCGTAATATGAAGTCTATCAAGTTTTGGTTATTCTTTGTTTAGCAGAGTTCTAAATTGAATTTGATTTAACACGATCCTAAGTGGTAAAAAAATGTTTTGTTTCATATGTCGCACTTGTTCGGTACCAGATATAAAGATATGCGGTCCCTCCATTAAAGAATGTTTTAGCCCAATAGACATATTAAGGTCCTTGTTAAGGATTTAAATATAAGACTTTTTGTTCCTAATCATGTTCATTACTGACGATTTAATTTCTTCGGTCAATTTTGTTTTGCTTGTCTTGTATTTGTCCCCCCTCCCCCTCCCGCCTCTCCTCCCCCCCTCTTCCCTCCTCTCCTTCTCTCCTCCTTCTCTTCTGGTGTGCCCTCTTTTGTTCTCCCCCTGTCCCCCTCCCTCCCCCTTCCTGTCCCTCTCTCCTCCTCCCCCCCGTCCTTCCCCTCCCCCCCTCCCTCCCCCTCTCTCTCCCCCCTCGCCCCCCCCCCCCCCCTTTTTTGATTGGTCCTGATCGTAACTTCTAACAAGAGCCAGATATGACTTGCTTCTCCAGTTTGTGAGTTCTTCTTATTGAGTGGTCCTGTTTGGTAGTATGATGTAGCTTAACAACAGAAAAAATGATGAACATGAAGACATGGATACATTGGTAACACTCTCTCAGATTCCCATACCGTTAAGTGAGCGTGACCTCATATCATTTACAAATAATATAGTATTAATAGTCGTATTTTCAAGTTTTGTTTTGTCTTGCATCACGAAATACTCTTAAGACCAAAAACATGTCATGAATTACTGATCTTGATAAATGTCTCCAGATAATATGAATTATTGGGATATTTCATTGTTTTTTTCATCTTCACTAGGTTCTTTTAGGAATGTCTGTATGAGGAATATTCTCATACTGATTCCAACAATCGTTGAAGAATTTAGATGATTTGAACAAGGTCCAGAAAAGATGCACCAAGAGCAAATGCAATGGTTGAAACAGCCCATCTCACTGTAGATTGAGTGTTATACATTACTAGTTGATGGAATTGTAGTTAATACTTGTTGAGAAATTACCTTAGAAGGCGAAAGTAATTAAGAGGGCCAGAAATGTCTGTCTTTGTGTTGTCTTCCTTTTTGAGCACAGTTTATCTGCTCTGCAACCCTGTATCTGCTGTTTTATATAGTTTTGTACGGACTCTCAAATACTGTTACATGAAATCTCAATGGAGTGGTGCTCTATGAGCGTTCTGGGGACTTCATTCTCATGTTATGTGTTTTTAATTTCATCATGTTCTATTTATATTAGTATATATCATTTTGATATAAATCAATAGCGTGCAAAAATATTGTAACGATATTCCATGGGTATTAAGAGAGGGTGAAATGAGAGCGTAAAAGTGGATAGAGAAATTTTAGATATATGGTCAGGTTTGAATAGAAATCTAGCTGGTCGGAGCCTTAGCGAGACGCGCGAGAGCCTATACACCTACTGAAGTTCCAATAATATACGAAGCTTGGGTACTTGCATGTGGTGAGGCCAGTTATCTTAAATATCATTTGCAGTATGTTATATAAAATTGGAGTATTCCAACTTCCCAGTAGGTTGGGAAAGAGCAAGTAGTATTGTTTAATTATTTTGGATGAATCATGTGTTACGGGCCAAAAATGCTCGATGGTAACCGGTAGTAAGGATGGGTATGAGGTTGCTTAATGTTCAGGGTGCAGTCTGGTAATTTCAATAGACTTTAAATACTTTTTTCGCAATATAACATTGTGATATCCTCTACTTTGTGATGTATACTTGGTTGCTCTTTATGTTATTGTGGTGGGGCATGTTCTACAAAAAGGAGGGGTCATCTTTTTGATTCTAATTTTTTATTGCCTGCTCATCATCTTAACTGATATAGACCATGAGTAGTTGAACCAAAAATATATAGAAGCCCGGCAGGTGGAAGAGTTTGCTTTAAACATATTTGTAACCTTGGCGGGTTCGGGAAGGTGTGGGTGGGCAGACAGCCACAATGTCAGTGCAGTCTGGAATATGACCCTATTCCTTAGCATTTAACTTTTTTGCACATAACTTGGACCCCTACCATGATGTAACTAGAGTTTTTTAGTTTCTTTACTGATCAGAAAACTGGTGGCATGTTTAGTATTGCGGTGCATGCTACAAAAAAGATGGTTTAGGGTCAGTTTTTGGTTCAATTTTTTTATTTTCCTACGTCGTTGATCGGACTAGCTGATGATATCCAAACTTCAGTTCCGAACTAATATTTGGCCTACTGGGACTACATATGTATTAAAAACATTTGCAATGTATTAGAAAACAATAATTCACACACAAAATAGAAGTTCTAGTTTGGAGTCTAGATTTATTGATGGAGGTTGAAACCAAAAACCATAGAACCCCAGGTTATTTTGCACTTGGTGGGTTCGGGAGGGTGGTGGGGCTCCGGCAACGCTGCGTCACAAAGTCAAAATGCGAGTCTGGAATATGTACTCTCTATTCGCTTAACTTGGTGTTTGTAGTCATACTTGGACCTCCGCTACTTGTGATGTACTGGAGGTTGGTTGTTACTGATTTCAGAAAAATTGGCTTTTAGGATTCTTTTGATGGTATCTTTAGATTTTATGGGTGCATGTTTGCAAACAAGAAATGGTTAGGTCAGTTTTCTGTTCCTATTTTTTTATTCCTGCTCATGTCACAGCGTGAGTATATTTCCGTAACATTTCAGTTTCCATACCAAGATATGCCCGTAGCTGGACTACAGTAGTAATAAAAACATTGCAATGTTTTTTAGAAAACATATTCTACTACTACAAAATAAAGCTCTAGTTTGGAGTTCTAGTTTATTGTATGAGTAGGTTTGATACCAAGAACCATAGAACCGCAGGTTATTTTGCACTTGGCGGGTTCGGGAGGGTGGTGGGCCCAGACTGCACAAAGTCAGTGCAGTCTGGAATATGACCCTATTTCCTTTAACTTTTTTTGCACATACTTGGACCCCTACTGTGATGTTTACTGAGGTTCAGGTTTGTACTGATCAGAAAATTGGCTTTTAGATTCTTTTGAGGTATCTTTAGATTATTATGGTGCATGTTGCAAACAAGATGGTTTAGGGTCAGTTTTCGGTTCTATTTTTTATTCCTGCTCATCACTAGCTGAGATACCAACATTCAGTTTCCAACTATAATGC
The DNA here is from genome assembly GCF_017654675.1 of Xenopus laevis. Lineage (NCBI taxonomy): Eukaryota > Metazoa > Chordata > Amphibia > Anura > Pipidae > Xenopus > Xenopus laevis. The sequence continues at coordinate 25,996,510 of NC_054376.1, read as the reverse complement.
CTACTGTCTACAAGTTATTAGAACAATACAGAAACAATGCATATGTTAGAAAAATAAATTAGAAGATCCGCAACCAGGGTTTGGTGAAACATGATTTTAAGCTTCATAAATAAAAAGTCACCCATGTTCTATTATTTCTATGGGATTTTTAGAACTGTATTTATCAATGGATGCGCTTACTCTCAGCGGGTCGGATCTCAAGTAGACGCAATCATGTAAGTTCTAGCCTGTAAGACCTGCATTAATCACACCTCAGACTGTCAGTGACCAATATTGTTTATCTGTTTCACACCTCAGACAGAATGTAGGAGCAGCACTAGACACCGTGTCATTCTTATAACAATAATACAGACTTTCTCTGTCCATGGTGTTGCATTACTCTTTGTGCCCGTGTGTGCCATGATCCTTTTGCTTCAGGTGTGGGTGCCATACTTTCTGCCCATGTGTGTCATACTCCGCCTACCTTATGCTGTTATTTATTGTGCTGAGGGTGCTGTGTTACCTACAGGAGGAAGCATATAGATTTAAGAGTATTTTTTAATATTACATAACATTGTGTTCACTTTTATTGATGATGTTGAGTATTCATGCAGTGAGCACCAGCCATTTTCGTTTGTTTTTTTTGTTGTGTGTACCACCATTAATTTTATGGGATTGTCTTGAAAGTTGTTTGGTGATAATATGAGTGTTAGTTTAAGGTAGGTGTTCTCCTCAAAATTTTAATTTAATGTGCTTCAGCATGAAACTTGCATTAACACATATATCCATAGAATCTATTTAGTTCTTTTTTCCAAAAATTCCTAGAGGGGTGTTTTGCAACAAGGGTATGTCAATTGTTAATTTGTGTCTAATTTTTGCAAATATTAGCCCCTCTTTTGCTGGGGCTGCATTGAGATCTAGGCATGCATTTAGTTGCGCAGGTTTCACTTTAATATGGCGTGCCTCCACCCAAGGTCAGGACAGGGCTGAACTGTAAAATACCCTCCCTGGGAACTTCTCTGATCCGCAATACACATACATAGTGGAACAGTTGATGTGTTTATTTGGGCAGGACACTATTCTTTAAAATTTTGCAGTGATGCAGATAGCCTACCAGCCAGGAGCAACTTCCTCAAATAGCACAGCTATTGATCTCTGGACTGCTGAAGGAATCCCCACATGGGGCAGTTGCTTTCAGAGCCCTAAGGAAGGGGACTCCCTTTGGCTTTCCGTGCCCTGAAAAGAGCACGGGCTTTTGTTCTTCATGAGCCCTGACAAGGACCCCCTTTCCTTCCGGCACCCTAAAGAGGAGTGCGGCTTTTCGTGCCACTGGGGTTCCCTATTAAGTTTTCACACACAAACTCTGGGAGTATGTACACTGTACTTGTAATCTGCTGATTCTATATCCCCAGCAGCACTTCCTTTTCTCCCAGCAGCACTTTCTCTCTCCCTCTTCCTTCCTGTCAGCTCACAGAGGGTGGGGGCTCCTCCCCCTCCTTGCACAGAAACAATACAGAGGAAGAGACAAGTGTACACAGCTCTCTACACAAATACAATTAATTTTGAGGAGAAAAGAATCATATGTTATCAGAGCAATGTATAATTGCCAGTCTAGGAATGTTGATGGCGTCTCAGTGTGGTTTTAGAAATTACAGGGGAATCAGTCACTTAATTATTCATTTTATGACATGAATATGAAAATATCAGCACAAAAAATAATAGACCAGAGCTAAATCCTTAGTACCTGTACTATTCTATGGGGTTTACTGTGACGTGGTATGGTGGCTTGGCAATTTTATGATCATAACTTTGTAACTAAAAACCCTTTTGTATGTTTAACATTGCCAGATCAGTTAGTGTATTGCTTTAGTAGAGTTATTCTGTAGAAATAGTGCCAAACTTACATGTGGCACCCCACACCCATCCCTTTAATGATAGTCTTCTGCCTTTGAAATGGGTGTTGGCTTGGAGATCTCTTTTCCTGTAAATGGTACAGTAGGGGGGCACTTTTCCCTAGAGATGTAACAAGTGAGGTGCCAGTCTAGGGAAAATATGAGGGGAGGCAAATATTTAGGACTACTTTTATGGGGTTTACCTTGATGTGGTATAAAGACTTGGCCAGTATATGATTATAACTTTGTAACTAAAACCCCCATTTGTTATGTTACAGATGCACTGGCCAACATGGTAAGTGCAAAATGTACCACCGGGAGCTCCCTTCTGGTGTGATTGTTGTGGTGCTTAGACAGGTGACAAACAAACTCCTGTTGCCCCAACTGGTTATATTTTGGCAAAAGGTGCCCTTTAAAGCAGACAAGTGATTCTCATCCATCTAGCCTGATGACAATGGCCATGGAAGTACAGGTATGGGATCCGTTATCCAGAAATCCATTATCTGGAAAGCTCCAAATTAGGGAAAGACTCCTATAGACTCCATTATAATAAAATAATCCAAATTTTAAATAATAATTTCATTTATAATATAATTAATCCTTATTGCAAGCAAAACCAGCCTATTGGGTTTATTTAATGTTTACATGATTTTCTAGTAGACTTAAGGTATGAAGATCCAAAATTATGGAAAGATCCGTTATCTGGAAAAGCCAAGGTCCACAGCATTTTGGATAACAGGTCCATACCTGTACTGCAGAACAATAAAATTGTACCCTCACAGAGCAATATTTTTTGTTGCTGCTGGGGTTAGTGACTCCAATTTGAAAGCTGAGAATCGGAAGAATTAAAAGAAAATAATTATAAATTTAAAAAAAATATTTTTAAATAATTTAGAATTATTTTCTTTTTATTCCCTCCCTTCCTTCCTTCCTTCCTTCCTCTTCTCTTACCCCCCAATAACAACACATAGGCTACAATACTAGTTGGTATTGCTCTGCCAGTTTAATCAGCATCTTTCCCTTGCAGTCTGATTTTCATAAAAATGAAGTCAGTGAGCAGAGAAGACTCATCTGATGTTTCTCTGTTCAGTGTTTCTCTGGTCAGTTCTAAGCAGCAACATCACAAGGTCTTCCTGTACTTCCTGTACTCACAAAATTAATTTTCATTGAACTGTAGTTGGCTGAAAAAAACAGCACAGTTGTTTTAAATTCATTATATTAGTAGGTTTAAAAAAATAACTGATGCAGGCCTATGTAGGATCCATGGTGCTAGTGCCAGCCCCTGGGCTCCAGAGTTCCTATTATTGATAACATGCTTTGGTCTTCAGAGACTATTCAAGAGCCCCCATTCCTTCCATGCCCTGAAAAAAGTTTGTTTTCCTCTCACTTTTCTTTCTGCCGGCCTTCCCATCCTGCCCAGCTCACAGAAATGAGGACTTCTTCCCCTCAGAGGAACAATACAGAGTGAATAAGTAATATATTTTTATAGATAGGTAAATACCAATCAGTATAATCACATGTTCTGTCTGAGTCCCATTTTTTGCTTAAATAGACAATGACTAAAAGGTAACATACCGTATATATACTCGAGTATAAGCCGAGTTTTTCAGCATCCAAAATGTGCTGAAAAAGTGTACCTCGGCTTATACTTGGGTCAGCGGGCAGTAGCCGAGATTGCAGATCAACTTTTAATCATTCCTATACCAACAGTTCACTTGGGGAGAGACTGCAATATCCCACAATGCCCTCTGTTGGTTTTATGAAAGAATAACAGTGCGCCCTCTGTTGGTTATATCAAAGAATAACAGTGACTGCAATATCACATAGCGCCATCTGTTGGTTGTATCAAGAATAACAGTGACTGCAATATCACACAGCGCCATCTGTTGGTTATATCAAAGAATAACAGTAACTGCAATATCACACAGCGCCATCTGTTGGTTGTATCAAAGAATAACAGTGACTGCAATATTACACAGCGCCATCTGTTGGTTGTATCAAAAAATAACAGTGACTGCAATATCACACAGCGCCATCTGTTGGTTGTATCAAAGAATAACAGTGACTGCAATATCACACAGCGCCATCTGTTGGTTGTATCAAAGAATAACAGTGACTGTAATATCACACAGCGCCATCTGTTGGTTATATCAAAGAATAACAGTAACTGCAATATCACACAGCGCCATCTGTTGGTTGAATAAAGGATTAACAGTGATGGCAATATCACACAGCGCCATCTGTTGGTTATACGAAAGATCAGTGATGGTTTTATGACACACAGCACTCTCTGCACAATTCTCTGTCACCATCAACTTTGCAAAGAAGTCCGGTCGATCGCTGGGGGAGTCTCTTTGGCGGAAGGTGCGCTGCTGGGAGACAGGGCTGTAGTTGTGTCTAGGCTTATACTAGAGTCAATAAGTTTTCCCAGTTTTCGTAGGTAAAATTAGGTACCTCGGCTTATACTCGGATCGGCTTATACTCGAGTATATACGGTATATATTTTGCCATATAAATAGAGAACTATTTAGAGTATTTTGAGCACAGAATAAAACCAATAGTTATCATAAAGCTGTACAACACACCACAATGATACAAATCACTATTTTATACACATTATGATGTTGTACTAAGCTGCCCGTGCAGAACTATTAGATGCAATGCTGGGGATATCATAGAGCTAATGAAAAGTTACTCTGACACAGATACATTTGTGACATATTTTTTGAAACTCATGTTGATTGTTGACGTTTTTGGATCTGTTCAAAAAACAATTTCTATATGATTTGCTAATTATTATCAGCTCTCTTACATTAGAACTACTTTTCATACCTAAACACAATATGTCCCACAGATATCTTTTTTTTTTATGGCCACACCCCCTAATTACCACGTCCATTTTACGACATTTGGCAGGTTTTGAAAGTTTTTACACATATCTGGGAGTTTTGGGGTGGTGGCAGACAGATTCGGGGGAGATTAGTTGCCCAGCGACAAATCTCCTCTTCTTCAGGAGACTAATCTCCCTGAAAAGCCTTCCCACCGGCAAGAATGTAATTGCCGGTGGGATGGCAAATTAATCGCTTTGGTTTTCCGAAGTCGCACAAAGTTTCCTTGTGAGGCAACTTCGAGTGACTGGAAAAGAAGTGATCCAAATGCCGTCCCGCCGGCGATTCGCATTCTTGTCGGTGGGAAGGCTTTTCAGGGTTGCCCAAAGAAGAGGAGATTTGTAGCTGGGTGTCATACCTCCCAACATTCTGGAAATAAAAAAAAGGGACAAAAAAGTTGCTGCACGTATCGCGGCATACTTTTTTGATCACACCCTTTTTGTGGCCACACCTCCTAATTACCATGTTAATTTTACAAAATTTGGCAGGATTTGAAAGTCTGAACAATTTCTGTGTTTTTTTTTCCAGTTATTACAGTTTTGCTAATGAAGGTGAATTGCCCTTTAAGCGGTGAGTCTAATGTCTCCCAAGGGACCTGTTATCTTATATTGTTACAATTACTTATTTGCTTATCTGACCCTGACAAAACTTTCCTAAGTTTGTCAATTTTAGGGACATTTTCAAAAATCACCTTAAAACTTCCACCCTGCCGCATCGTATGTCCCACATACTATTGAGTATCAAGATAAATCACCCCAAATATGAAAGCCTGGGGTCCTCTGAACAGTTTCATGCACAAAATGTATAGGTGTACCTAAGCTCGTGGCATATAGGGGCCCCAAAATAAAGACCCCACATATTCTGTCATTTCAGGTACTGCAAAATCAACACATTTACATCATTTTGGGGGGGGGGGCAAAGGTAGAAAACAGTAAGTTCACCCCAGAAAACCATATATTTTCAGAAAGTACACATTTCCACGAATCTAAATTGGGTATGCATGTCTTTGTACTCCAAAGTACCAAGCCGCAAACCATTCCTAAATTTGGTGATTTTGGTGACATTTCCAAAAATCACCTCAAAATTCCCACCCTGCAGAATCGTATTTCCCACATACTTTTAGGTATCAAGATAAATCACCCCCAAATATGAAAGCTTAGGGTCCTCTGAACAGTTTGATGACCAATATGTATAGGTGTACCCAAGCACGTGGCATATAAGGGGCCCAAAAGGAAGACCCCCATATGGTTTGTCATTTCAGTTACTGCAAAATCAACACATTTACATTGTTTTGGGAGGGGGGGGGGCAAAGGTAGAAAAAAGTAAGTTCACCCCAGAAAACCATATGTTTTCAGAAAGCACACATTCCCACGGATCTAAATTGGATATGCATGTCTTTCTACTTCAAAGTACCAAGTCTCAAGCCTTTCCTAAATTTGCAGATAAAACCAATGGTTTTTACATTTCTGAAAATCACCTAAAAATATTGCATTGGCCGCATTTATGTCACCCAATTTCTTACATACAATTGTAAAACACCATAAATACTGATGCCAAGGGTCTATTGAACAGTTTGATGCCCAATATGCATTGATATACCAAGGCAGCTGGCATGTGCGGACCCTAAATGAAAATAGTGCATATGAGTTTTTTCCACTGCCGAATCGCCTTCTGTGAACATAGACCCTTGACTTCATATTATGTGCCTCAAGACCCTCCTAACAGCAAAGACCCCCCAAAACCATATTTTTTTGGAAAGTACACATTCTGATGAATCCAACAAAGATAAAGATGTCTTGATACAGCAAACTACCAAACTGCAAAGGTTTTCTAAACGTAGAGGTTTTTACAGCATTTCTGAAAATCACATCAGCTGTGGGCAGCTGTGGAGGAAGGAAGAGGTGTGGAAGTAGCAGCAGCGCCATTTGCAGCGCATTTGCTACTTTGAAGTTGGATCTGCGACAATCTCATCACAGATCCGACTTGACAGCCTCCCAGCCTCGTTGCCCAGGGGGCTGTCAACCCTTCTGACTCTCTGCAGAGGCAGCAAAAACCGCTGATGCATAGAGAAGGGCTCAGCTGCAGGAGAACGTATGAGGTACGTTCTTGGCAGCCTGAGCCCTGAACTGCCAGCACGTACGTGCTTGGCGGTTAAAGGGTTAAACTGTGCATTTCTATGAAGCAAAGAGATTGACTGATATAATTTTTTGTTCAGAAGGGCTTATATGATGCATGCATGTTTTATTGCTGTTACTCTGGTAATGTTGTTGGATAGTATTATCGTCAGTCAATAAAGTTTCTAAGTTTTGAAGATGCATTTCTGGCCATAAATATCACAGTAAAAATTGCCATAATAACCGCCATAAAACAAGACTATTTTATAGCATAAATATTCGCAAAAACTTAATTTGTTGCCAGAAAATTCTCAACCTGCAAAAATTACCACTAACGTAAGCTGGTTCGTTGATGTAGTTACCACAAGTGATCACAATGACTTCTGAGTGGATCGCTGTTTAGTAAACTTAGTCGCTGTGAATATTCTGGAGGAAAAATATTCTCAGCAATAACATACGGAAACTTAAAGGACCAGTAACACAATTTTTAAAAATAAAATAAAACAAATTCATACACATTACTTACTTCCAATATGCTGATCTTTCCTGCTGTTTAGATAAGACATAGGAGAAAACTCAAACCGGCACTGTCCCACGGCGTCCAAGGGGTTGCCGCCATCTTCTTGCTTGTTTCCCTTCTTCTCCCCTACGTGCGCGCTGCTGTGTGTCTCTTCCGGGACTGACTTCCGGGTTCATGACGTCACTTCTGGATGCTTTTCTCCCCTTTGCCGGCATCCGTTCTGTCCACCGCAGCCTTTTCCTCCCCTCTGCCGACATCCGTTCTGTCCCCTCAGCCTTTCTCTCTCTACAGCCGTTCTGTGCCCCCAGCCTTTCCCTCTCCTCTACCGGCATCCATTCTGTCCCCATTACCTCCTGGGCTGCTCTGTGTTCTGACTTCTGGCTCCTTACTTCTGGTTCTGTGTACAGGAACAGCGTAGGGAGTGCGCACGCCATGGTGAACAGATCGCCTTTTCGCCGTTTTCCAATGTAATGGAGAAAAGGTGTTTTGAATTTTTTTTAAAAAAAAACGCTAGGTGTGTTATATTAATTTATTAGGTCATGCCCATTATTTTAAGCATATATAATGTATTTCTTATATAAAATTTTTTGATGTTACTGGTCCTTTAAAGTCAAATTTACCGCACTTTAGTAAACAGACCCCTATGTCCTAATATAAAAACTGACAAATACAAGAGGTCCTCTGCTCTCAACCCATTAACAATATATTTACAACATTGAGAAATGTTGTGCAGACAGCTACTAAAATGCCTTACCCTTTAAACAAAACAGGGATTGTTTGTCCATATATTGCAATATATTTAAGCTGGCCAACTACGTCACAGTCATCCCTGGTCTGGTCAGACCTACACTTAACTTTTATCTTATTCATTAAGAATTCTAGTACTTCATTATACATTTTACACAGGGACTACAATTTACCTGCAGCTTACTTGCTGCTTTCAAGGTTGAAATTCCCAAACATGGTTGCCCTTTTATAAAAGCTGAGCACACGTGTGTCTCCATACCTGAGCAGGCAGGAAGGGAGAAGTTGAACCTAGACAGGTCAGGTCTAGCCAATGATAGGTTATTCTCTTTATAGGTCACTCTAGGGGGTATATTTATCAAAGAGTGAAGTTAGAGATTGCAACAGTCCTCTGGAATGAAATTCTGCCACTCTCCATTAAGTTTTTTATGGGATTTTATAAGACGTATCACTTTCACCCATTGATAAATACTCTTTTAAAAATCCCATAGAAATGAATGGAGAGTGGCGAATGTTCACTCTAGTGATCTCTAACTTCACTCCTTGATAAATATACCACTGTGTGATAGACAAATCAATAGAAAGCTTGATATTTTAGTGAAAAAAAACATGGAATTTTTTGAGATTTATTATACCCCAAGGCTGCTAAAGGTCCAGATCCAAAAATACTCCATCTCCAACCTGTCAATGGCAAAGGTCTCATTTAAAATTTAAAGATTTTATGGTCTGCGCTGAGGTGGCCATACATGGGCTGATAAAAGCTGCCGACAGACTTTCTGGCCCGTGTGTGGGGCCCTCTGATGGGCTTCCCCGATTGATATCTGACCGAAAGTCAACCAGATATCAAATCTGTTCATCAATGAGGCACCTCGATCCGACCGCCCACATATCCTACATTATGATCCGATCACTGGACCCTAGGGCCCACGATCAGATCAGCCTGATATCGCCCACCTCAAGGTGGGCATATCGGGAAGAGATCTGCTCATTTGGCAATTTTGCCACCTTAAGAGTTCGCTCTGTTTAGGGAAAAGGCTGAAAGCTGGGTGAACCTCCTTACAAGCTGTGTTCTCTCTCTTACACTTACCAATGGTACTTTAATTAATCAGTTCTATGGTAAAGTTGCAAGAACCACTGGTGCCCAATCATTGTCCAGTACATATAGTTGCACAACACCCTGCCTCCACACCAGGGCCGCCATTGGAAATCATGGGGCCCCGTATAACAAAATTTTCCCACACTGGTGCCAAAGCCCCACCCCAGATCCCACCCACTCCACATCACAGTTAAAAGACCACACAGACATCAGCGCTAAAAAAAAGTAACCCATCCCTACACGCAAGTTCTAAAAAGCTATTGATGGTCAGGGCCCCCTTATAAGTAAAAAAAAAAAACATTGGCGCCAGGGCCCCCATAAAAGTTTTTTTTAAAAGCATTGGCACCAGGGCCCCCCTTACAAGTTAAAAAAAATTGGGGCCCCAAAATTTTAAAAAAAAAATAGGTGCCAGGGCCTCCCTTACAACTTAAAAAAAATTGGGACCTCCCTTACAAGTAAAGAATTCAAAAAATTCTCAAAACTATGAAAAATGTAGCGAAACCATGAAAAATTTGAGAAACGCATTAAAGTCAATTTGTGTCAAAATTATTCTCACCCGCAACAATTTTTACACGAGCGACAATTTCTACATGCGCAACTTTTTTGTTCAAATTCATTAAAGTCAAAGGACGTCAAAATAATTTTGATGCGCAATATTTTTATGCTCTTGACAATTTTACACGTGCGACTTTTTTGTCCAAATGCATTAAAGTCAATAGGCATCAAAATTCTTTTGAATTATAATCTCGTATTCACTAAGGGCTACCTCTGAATGATATAAAGCACTGTAATGGATTTGGGACATAGAAGTAATACATTGATATCCGATGAATGTCCCTAACTAATTGTGTTTTACAAAAAAAGAGGTTTCCAGCAACATTTTTAAATATTACTATTTATTATAAGTTATATATAGTATTCTGATCAGTCATTTAATTATTAATTTTATGAAGTGAATATGAAAATACATTAGTATCTGTACTACTATATGGCAATTTTATGATCATAACTTTGTAACTAAAAACCCCTTTTGTATGTTTAAAACTGGCCAGATCAGTTGCACTTCCATTGTATTTTATTTATATTTTATGTAGCCTTGAAGTGCTTGGCTATCTCTCCCCTGTAAATGGTACAGTAGGGGGTATCAGCCTGTTAGGGGGTTTACCTATTATGCTCTGAATAATCGGAATTTGAATAATTTGTAGTTTTTGGACTAAAAAAAACTATGAATTTTTCAGAATTTATTACAGACTGATGGTCTTAAAAGTCTGATTCCGAAAAACGGCATCTCAAAGCTCTCAAGTCCTGTATAAGTCAATGGGGAAGGTCCCAGTGTCTGCGCTGCTGTCCGTACTGATAGCCAATAATTTTGGGGACTTTGAACCAAAAAGATGTAAAACTCTGAAAACTTGTAGTATTTGTGGAAAAGTATGAAAATCCGTACTTTTCGGGCAAAGCTCCGGAGTTATCAGATTTTTCCCCGACCCAATTTTTTCGGAATTTTTAATGATAAATAAGGTACAGATTTTTATGTTAGAAAGACTCCGAAAAACAGGACCTTAATAAATAACTCCCTTAGACTGTTAGCCTATGGAAAATATGAGGGGAGGTAAATAGTTAGAACCATCATATGGGGTTTACCGTGACGTGGTGTGGTGGCTTGGCAATTTTATGATCATAACTTTGTAGCTAAAACCCCATTTTTTGAAGTACAGATGAACTAGCCAACATGGCAAATGCAAAATGCACCATATCAAAAAAGCAACCAATAGACTATTTTGCCACTTGTTTTTTTACTGTACATGTGCAATGTCAAAATGTGTGCTTTGTTAATGTGACTGTGCCAAAAAAGTATGTGTGTGTGTGTAAGTGTATAAAAGTGTGTATCTGGGTGCAGGCAGGAGGGACTAGAGGTAAATAGCTTCAGAAATAGGGACATTGTGTGACTAAAAATTGTAAATGTCCATTACTGGTGGGACAGAAAGCAGCAGTTAAAGCAAACAAGTAATTTTCATCCATCCAGCCTGATACCAATGGCCATGAAAGTACTGACTATGACTTCGAATCGAAGGATTCGTAGTAAAAATCGTTTGACTATTCAATAGTCGAAGTACTGTCTCTTTAAAAAAAACTTTGACCCCCTAGTTCGCCATCTAAAAGCTACCGAAGTCAATGTTAGCCTATGGGGAAGGTCCCCATAGGCTTGGCTAACTTTTTTTGATCGAAGATATCGTTCGATTCGAAGGATTTTATCGTTCGATCGTACTATCTGCGCTAAATCCTTCGACTTCGATATTCGAAGTCGAAGGATTTCAATTCCCAGTCGAATATCGAGGGTTAATTAACCCTTGATATTCGACCCTTAGTGAATCAGCCCCATACAGTACCTATGCATTGTATTTTTATATTTTCAATGAAAGTTAAAAAAATTTTTTAAATGAAGACCAGTTCATACATTGGTTACAATTGTCCAGACCTATAACATACTTACATATAACTTAAAGAAGAAATAAAGCTTAACTAAGGAAGTAGGGCGGAAATGTTGTACATTATGTTTTGGGCTTCTATACCAACCCAAGGCAACCACAGCCCTTTAGCAGTAAAGATCTGTGTCTCCAAAGATGCCCCAGTAGCTCCCCATCTTCTTTTCTGCTGATTCACTGCACATGCTCTGTGCTGCTGTCACTTACTGAGCTTAGGGACCCACTCACAATATACAGTACACATAGAATAGAAATGTCACAATATAAGGCTGATTAGTAAATAATACAGATAATTACTACATGGCAGCACAGAAACCAGTGCAATTAGCATCAGAATGTAATAATCAGCCCTGTAGCATCAGCTTATATTTCAGACAAACTTAATTTCAAGAGCCACCATTCATCCCACGCCCCAAAAAGAGGTGGGTGAGTATGTCTTGGGTGGGCTAAACCTAGTGTTACATCAGCAGTTTCTTCACCAGTGATTTTCCACTGGCAGAGAAACAGCTGATTCAGTCCCTTGGTTTTTTTAACATCAATTCATGTTTATTGATATAGTTTCATATAAAACACAAGGGATAAGCTAACTGTAATTTATGGGAGATCTTACGTATAATTGAAATATATTTTGGTCCCCTTTAGTGATGGGCTAATTTGTCCCATTTCGCTTCAACACGAATCACGTGAATTTCCCCTGAAGTTTGCGAAACTGGTGATAAACGAAAATGAAGCACGAATTTTGACACCATCGTCAGAACTGTTGCCGGCGGAGAAAAAAACTTTGTTGCTGCCATTGGAACCGTCGCCATCAAATTTTCGCGGCAAGTTTGCAAATGTTTCTGTCTGCACCGAAAAACACGCAAATTTACAGTGAATTTCTGCCTGGCGAATAAATTCATCCATCCATTACTGCAGTTTCAAAGTAATACATTATAATAATATATGAGGTTGAAAAAAAACTTGCATTCAACCATCAACTCAAAATGTGTGTGTAAGTGAAAGTAGCTGAACTGATCTGCTAACTGACCCAGAGGAAGGGGGGAATACATTAAACACATGTATGCTACAGTCTGATACAAATGAAGGCAGCACTCCAGTAGGAATGAATGGCATATTTATTTGGTAGGCAACTAAGGATACAAGTCCTTTAACCCTTTAAAGGGATGGTTTACCTTTCTATTAACTTTTAGTATATTATAGAATGGCCTAACTTTATTTCTTTTTTATAGGTTTTAATTATTTTCATTTTCCTTCTGACTCTTTCCAGATTTTAAATGGCGGTCCCTATCTAAAAAACAAATGCTCTGTAGGCTACAAATTTACTGTTATTGCTACTTTTTATTATTCATATTTCTATTCCGGTCCTCTTTTGTTCATTTTCCTGTCAATAAAATCAGTGCATGGTTGCTAGGGTAAATTGGACCGTAGTGACTAAATTGCTGACTTTACAATCTGGAGAGCTGCTGAATAAAAAGCTAAATAACTCAAAAACCACAAATAATAAAAAATTAAAACCAATTGCAAATTGTCTCTGAATATATACATCATTCTTAAATATAACTTAAATATAAACAACCTCTCGCTTTTGTCTATCATTTTGTAGAATACTATATGCAGAACATTATGTTCCCATAATTGTTTTCGGTATCTCCTCTTTATTAATAATTATCTTATGTGGCTTAGTATGATGATATTCCAGGAATATATAATGGTTTATCCCTACAAAGCCCATCTCAAGAGATAATCCCCCACATATACAGGGCCGACCTATTTAATCCCAGGAGTGGTCTTTTATTCCATATATGTCTGTCACGGCCTACTAGGGACCCAACGTTTCAAAATCAACCCCCTTCCCAATTCCTTTCCCCTTATTATTTTCCTGGACAAGGTTTACAACTAGTAAAATATACTATGAATGTATTATATATAGATATTGGTAAATGCCATAATGGCTGTGAATTTTTTTACGTATGGAGTGTAAAGTTACAAGCTACAACATTAATGGAATTAACAACCCTGTGAAAAGGGCACAAATAGCGGGTGAATGCAAGAGATTGGGTTGTAATGCTTCAGGAAACCCATTTTAAGAGTGGTGAAGTTCCTCAACTAAAGTTTAACCACTACACTAATATATACAATGGCAACAATCCTGAGAGGAAAAGTTTAGGAGTGATGGTACATAATACATAAAGATTTACCATGGGTGATAACAGATCAAGTGTTAGCAGAGAGCTGATCTGAACTGCATGTGAAGCTTCTCTGTAAGTGAGGACAGACACACCAACTTCCGGGTGAACAGTAACTTGGTTGCTTTATAGAACTCAGCATAACATGTGCAACAGGAACTTTTCATAGAGAGCATACACAGGAAGAGGAAGAAGAAAATCACACAGGGTTACAGGTCAAACATGACATCATATTGCTAAGCAACAATAGACCCTCCCTGCATTAAGTAAAATGCATTGGAACAATCCATCTGTTTTCCAACAGTTAACACTGCAAATAATTCACTCTACAATATAAAATGTCATTTCTGAACCAGCAAGTGTATTTTTTTAGTTGTAATATTGGTGTGTAGGCAGCCATCTCAGATCATTTTGCCTGGTCATGTGCGTTAAAAAAAAGCCAGCACTTTAGAACTGCTTTTTGACAGGCTGTTATTTCTCCTACTCAATATAACTGAATGTGTCGCAGTGGCACCTGGATTTTACTATGGAGTGTTGTTCTTAGATCTACCAGGCAGCTGTTATCTTGTATTAGGGAGCTGTCATCTGGTTACCTTCCCATTACTCTGCTGATGGGGGGGGGAAGATAAGGGGGGTGATATCACTCCAACTTGCAGTACAGTAATAAACAGTGACTGAAGTTTATTAGAGCACAAGTCACATGACTGAGGACAGCTGGGAAACTAACAATATGTCTAGCCCCATGTCAGATGTCAAAATTAAATATGAAAAAACAGTTTGCTCTTTTGAGAAATGGATTTATAGTGCAGAATTCTGCTGGAGCAGCACTATTAACTGATACATTTTGAAAAAACTTTTTTTCCATGGCCTAAAGTCTAGACACCTCTTCTCATGGCCTGAATGTGCCTCCGAATGTGATACAGATTCATATAAGCAGACCAATGCCGTGCCTGTCAGTGCATAGAATGGAAGATAGTGTATCAGCTTTATCTTCACCTACATTTCTTTGGGGTCCGTTTACTAAAGTGCGGTAAATCTGACTTTAAGTTTCCGCATTTTATCGCTGAGAATATTTTTACGCCAGAATATTCACAGCGACTAAGTTTACTAAACAGCGATGCGTTCAGAAGTCATTGTGATCACTTGCGAGCTTACGTTAGCGGTAATTTTAGCGAGTTGCGAATTTTCTGGCGAAAAATTTAGTTTTTGCGAATGTTTATACTATAAAATAGTCTTGTTTTATGGCGGTTATTCTGGCAATTTTTACTGTGACATTTATGGCCAGAAATGCATCTTCAAAACTCATAAACTTTATTGATTGATGATTATACCATCCAACAACATCACCAGAGTAACACCAATCACACATGTCTGCATCATATAAACCCTTCTGCCAATAGAATCATATGAACAAGAAATCATACCAGTCAATCTCTTTGCTTCATAGAAATGCACAGTGTAATGTAGCCAATCACAATGAAACCAAAAAAGTGTAGAGGCTGACGAATCCTTGGACTCTGATGCCGCTGCCAATAATACGACTCTGAGCTGAAACTGCTGCTGTTGCACCAGATAGAAGCAGAAGCCAAAACATACTGTCAGCAATAGCTACAGATCTGTCTCCTGTCAGCAAAGAATGATGGGTAAAAAAAACATTATTATGGGATATTTCCTGCCCCTTGAGAATTTTCTGGCGGAAAAAATACTTTTACGCCACTACATAGGTGGCGGGAAAAGTTTGCGAATATTGTGGCGTTAATTTTGTCTTTAGCACATTTCGCTGTTTAGTAAACCATGCGTTAATGTGTACGTAGCGTTATTTTCATTGAATGCGATAACTGGCGAACAATTATTCTTGCGCAAGAAAATTTGCAAATTTATATTTACCGGAGGTTAGTAAACTGGCGATAACATATTTGGCAAAAATTCTTTCTATATATTGTGCGAATATTTTTAACGCACTTTAGTAAACGGACCCCTATGTTGGCAGAGAAATAACTGAGTGTACCACAACCAAATCCTGCAAGATCTGCAGGGACCAGGGCTGCCATCAGAGAAGGACAGGCAGGAATTGTGTCAGTTGTTCCTGAACTGCTAAGAAATTATCAGGATTTATCACAAAATAGGTAGAGTTTGGACAGATGTGGTAATGGTAAAGATTTCACTGGCTGTGACTACTAAAATAGTCTGCACTCAGATCCCCAGCACCTATTTTACAGAGATGTACACCCAAAAAACAGTTGATGCAAAGTTACTCAGGGTTCTTCACTAAGTATTCTAAAGTCTACATTCATTTTTTATTTTAAACTGGTTACGCCACAGCTGAGGCAGAAGCCACTTTTGGCCACCTATTAAAACTGCCTGACCCATAGGTTAACTGACTATACAGAGTATAGAACGTTCATAGACAGTTAGGGTCACTCCAGAGGCTGCTGCTATCTGAGGCAGAACCCCTTGAGTATGGTGAGTGGGGTGCATGGCTAGTGTAGAGAGCACAATTGCAGGTAAAGGGCAGACTATGAAACACAATGGGGTAAATTTATCAAAGACTGAAGTTCCGCCACTAGAGTGAAATTCCGCAGCTCTCAATTCATTTCTATAGGATTTTGAAAGGCGTATTTATCAATGGGTGAAAGTGAAAGTTCACCCTTTGATAAATACGCCTATAAAAATCCCAAAGAAATGAATGGAGAGTGGTGGAATTTCACTCTAGTGGCGGAACTTCACTATTAACTTCACTCTTTGATAAATATACCCCAATGAGCTGTAATAAGTATTTCGAAAGCAATCACTGTGTTTTTATAACCAGTTTTGCAAATGTTTAAGGTAATATACAATTAGTGATTCTGTCTTTTACAAGAACATCTACCATCTTGTCAAGAAATAGACAGATGCATTCTGTGAAACACACGGAGGAAGGTTCACACTTAGGGGCAGATTCACTAAGGGTCGAATTTCGAAGTAAAAAATACTTCGAAATTCGACCCTCGAATTGAAATCCTTCGACTTCGAATATCGAAGTCGAAGGATTTAGCGCTAAACGTTCGTTCGATCGATCGAAGGATTTTTAGTTCGATCGAACGATTAAATCCTTCGAATCGAACGATTCGAAGGATTTTAATCCAACGATCGAAGGAAAATCCTTCGATCAAAAAAAGTTTAGCAAGCCTATGGGGACCTTCCCCATAGGCTAACATTGACTTCGGTAGGTTTTATCTGCCGAAGTAGGGGGTCGAAGTTTTTTTTAAAGGGAAAGTACTTCGACTATCGAATGGTCGAATAGTCGAACGATTTTTCGTTCGAATCGTTCGAATCGAAGTCGAAGGTCGTAGTCGAAGGTCGAAGTAGCCCATTCGATGGTCGAAGTACCCAAAAAATACTTCGAAATTCGAAGTATTTTTCATTCAAATCCTTCACTCGAGCTTAGTGAATTGGCCCCTTAATATAAAGTATACAGGCTGCAATTATTGATGATCCTATGGTATTGTACTATGACACTTCTCTCCTTTCTTCTTTTGGAAATTTTTTGAGCAAAAAGCAGTGCAAATAAAATTAGCTGATGAATAAGAAGAAAGCACTACAATGACTAAATAAAAAAAATATATAGTCCTAAAAACTATATATTAGTTTATAATTTCTCTTAAATTAGCCCATAATGTGTCCCTAAATTGTGAAGAATCTGCTCCTAGTTTTCACGCAGGGATCATCTTATGGCAGAAAAAAAATAACTGTTAAATTTCACCAATTTTCCTCTTCAAAATGATCCTTTGTAATATAGTCTGCTAAATCAACACTTCTGTCTCTAAATTGCGAAATATCTGTCCCTAGTTTGTACAAAAAACACTGGGACCCTCTAATGCCCGAGGTAAAAATAAAAAAGCTAAAATCTTGTGATTACTTTGGTCAAGTTCACCCATTGTCTTCTAAATAAACCAATATTTTATACACTAAAGGGGCCATACTGCTACAATTATAATCTTTCCCATGACCATTAGTCGTATGAAAAATCTTTCGTCCACTGTCTAATGTTAAGAGCTGATCAAAATTTTCAGTCCTGCCTGATCGAGGAGGCAACTAATATCCCAGGCTTTTTACCGATATCAGTCGACTTGTCTCCCACCACACATATGTCAATTATCATAAAAAAAAGACATAAAAATTTATAATAATAGTAAATACTAATAAATGATAAATAAATAAAATAGTGCACCAGAACATGTAACTGTAACAATGTGTTTATGATAATTGCGGGCAACAGTCAGCACCATGTAATGTCTCCATTAAACAGGGAAAACCCCTGCCAGCACCGGTCTTCACTGTGTCCCCAGAACTTTCAGCTGTGGAACAGACAGGGAACCTGAATTATACCCATTCTTCACCTAAAAAAAATTGTCTTGTCACTAAATTGTAAAAACTCTTGTCTTGAGCCTGTTGGCAGAAAACTCTTCTCCTCGCTGATGGAAGTGGATATTTTTAGCAACCAGGAAAAAAATATCCTTTTATTTCCCCTGAAAAATCTGTCAAATGCAAAGCCATGAAGCTGGCTAAATGCCTTCCCAAGGGCTTCACCCTGTATGACTTTCTTCTTATAGTGATACCCAGCCCCTAGAAAGTGTTGTTCTGGGTACTTGGCCAACTGCTTGGTATCTGTTAGTCAGTACTGGGCTATGTAATAAATATTTAATTGCAAAATTATGTAATGACGTCAAATTGGTATTTTTCTGTGTTTGTTTGGCCTTAGTGATGTAATGTAAAAAAGCCAGAGGGTGAACACATCCCTCCCACCAGACCTGCAATCTCCCCTGTTCACTTTCAGTGGGTTGGGATAGTGAAAGTGGCAAAAGGTGAACTATACAGCAGCCCATATTATTGTCTGGCCCATCTGTAGTTTAACCACTCTTTGGGTTTCTATATGACCTGCCAGCTATTCCGTAAAAGGGGTTTTTACCCTTTAAAAAACTTTTAGTATGATGTAGGGACTGAGATTCTGAGACATTTGGCATTGGTTTTATTTTTTTATTATCTGTGCAGTTATATAGCTATTTATTCATCAGCTCTCCAGTTTGTAGTTTCAGCGGTCTGGTTGGTAGGATCCATATTACCCTTAGCAACCATGCATTTGTTTGAATAAGAGCCTTACAGAGCATTTTTTTTACATGGGGTCAGTGACCCCCATTTGAAAGCTGGAAAGGATCAAAAGAAGACAAATAATTTAAAATTAAAAAATGAAGGCCAATTGAAAGATTTCTTAGAGTTAGCTACTCTATAAAAGTTAACTTCAAGGTGAACCATCCGATTAATACTAGATGCTGAAAAGTGTTGTCAGAAATGTAAATCTGTTTTTAGCTATTGAGAAATAGTCAGTATATTTTGAGAATTTGCTGGACACAGTAATGCTGGTCCCATGCTCATGATTAGATGCATTTGAAATACACCAACTAGAAGTTGAATACAGGACCATTAATGTCGTTTGAGCCAAATGCATAGAATAACGCATACAATGTGCATCTAATTTTTTTTCCTTTTTTTTGCATTACAAATATTTTGTGAAGCAATGCTGGGTTTACTGCTATAGATCTAGGACAATGTGTATGGTTTAAATGTTTCTGATTTAATTTAAGCCGTAGTGCAGAGATAAGAGCCTGGCTGTACACACCATGGGGAAATTTACTTACCTCCGAAAATCCGCTAGCATTGTCTTCGCTGTACTTCGCCAGGCGTAGATTCGTCAGGACATTGCAAATTCATGAACATCCGAAGTTCTGCACAAGTTACCAATCGTTTGCGAAGTTGGGATAGCGATGTTATGAACAGCGGTCCGAAGTTAAGCTAGCGAAGGCTAATTTGCATACGGCGCCAAATTTAAAAATGAATGGACGCGTATGCTGCAGCGCATACCTAACACTACACAAGCCCAGGGAACGGGAATAAAAGTATGTAGAGGTGTTCTAATGTCCTACACATGTCCCCACAGTATAGTTTAAGGTGCCATATGTTATAAAATGTAGGGGGGAAGGTGGGCACCCTAAAAAATAAATTTCGCTCTTTTTCAGCCTATCACCCAAAAAAGCCAGCGTTGTTGTTTCAACATTTTTGGGACAACTTTTTTTTTCAAACTCCTACCTACTCTATTGAACTTCGCCTGCTCTGACCTGGTGAAGTAAACTCTGGCGAAAAAGGTAACGTTTAGAAAAAAACAATCTTAGTAAATTTGCGTATTTTCGCCCCCTTCACCTGAGTGCAACTTTTGCCAGCGTTAGCCAATTCCCACTTTAAAAAAAGTTTTTATTTTCAAGCTTGATACATCCATGAAAAAAACCCAGTATTAAACAGTTCAAATTTACACCAGTCTATCGTGTCCCTGCATGTCCATCACCGCAGCAATACCTACTTAGACTGAAACAGGAAAAGATGTTACAAGCATTTTTAACCTTTTTAACAAAGGATAGCAGGTGTAATAGAGGGAAGGGAAACAGAAGGAAAAGAGGGGGGGGGTAGGCCGAGAGCGATGCAACATAACCGACTCAGTATAAATATCTTGTAGCACATTAACCATTGTCCTGCACAGAGGCTGTGTTCATCCAACCACGGGCCCCAGATCTTTCCAAACCGGTCCGGGCAACCTCTACTTAGGTACGTCAATTTGTATAGGGGGAGAGCTGCATTCACTAGAGATTTCCAACATTTTAAGGAGGGAGCTCTGGGTAACTTCCAGACTAGGGTAATCGCCTTCCTTGCGTAAAAGTACAGCAGCCTCAATAATCAAATGTAATATTTTCAACCAAACCTAGAAAGCATGCCTCCGGTGTCCGCACACTCGGTATATTAAGAGTTTGTGTGACGTAGTTAACTACCTTGTCCCAAAATTTGATCAACTGCGGGCATGTCCAAAAGGTGTGGAGATAAGTGCCCGGATCTATCCCACATTTAAAGCATATATTATCAGCTTTAAGGCCCATGGAGTGCAGCCTTGCCGGAGTAAGGTAGGTTCTATGTATCATACGGTATTGTATTAGGATATCATTGCTACCTATTACTGAAGGCAGATAGGAATGCGTAATATCATCCCAGTCATCCAGATCTAAGTGTGGTATGTCTTGCATCCATTTGGTATGGCATTGTGCATATGGGTTGCCCCTTTGTTTATTAAGAATGTTATAAATGCGAGACACTAACTTCCCCTGATTCGGTGACCTTAGAGTTTCCTCAAGCATGGAGAGGGACAACTTGGGGGCGGACGGAAATTGGCAAAGTGCTGCATGTCTTATTTGAAAATATCTGTACCACATGTTTCTTGGAAGATTAAACTCAGTTGCCAGGTCCTCATATGATTTAAACCCTTGGTTGTCATAAAGCTGGCCAAGGTATTTGATATTATATCTTGCCCAAAGTGCTGGGTCCGGTATTGTCAGAAGCCAATTCCCACTTTAGTAAAAATGTTCAGAACTGCTGGGGTTTTATTTCTTCCCTTCATTAAACAATCTTTCTCCCCTCAGGTTTCTTCAGTGAGTTAGAGGCACCCTGGAGCAACCAAGCCTAACTGGGGTTTGCCTCATTGTGATTGAATATGACTTTTACCAGCTCATATCCACCGAGCTGGAACACTTTCTGCATTAAGGGGACTTGAAAAAGTGAGTAACTCGTGAGACCATAACAAAAAAGGCGACTTTATGAGACAGACTTAGGCCCGGACTGGCAATTTGTGGGTTCTGGCAAATGCCAGAGGGGTTGCTATAAGGTCCCATAGAAAGTCACTTTTTAGTGGGCTGGTAGGGGCTGTTTGGGCCTGTGTGTGGGCTGATTGGGCCTCTGTGTACCTGAAATGGCAGGGCCTATTTTAATTCTCCCATTAGACAGATGACACCAGGCCTGGAATCTGTTCATTCGGGCATTTGCCCGAGGGGCCGCTCTATTCTTGCACAGATCAGCTGTGCGTTTCCCCGTACAGCCACCTCCCTCCCTCCTCTGCCTTGAATGAATATAAGAGAATAAATATAAGAAAAAAAACGGCACAAGAATAGGCAGCCTGTGCCTGGGACTGCTGCTGCACGGAGCTTGGGGGTGGAGCTCAGTGCCGGGCCAAGACGGCCGGGTGCCCTAGGCAACCCAGCGACTACGCCGCCCCCCCACAGTTTGTGCATGCGCAGAGGACGCAACGCGCAAGTGTGCATGCGCCGGGGAGGCGCAAGTGCGTATGCGCCGAGGAAGTGCAAGTGCGCATGCGTTGGGGGTGTGCATGCGCAGGGGATGCGCAAGTGCGCATGCGCAGCCAATACACAGAGGATGGACACATGAGTGAGCAGGCACAAGAAGAGAAAAACTGCTACCACTGCTTCTGGAACTAGGGGAAGGTGTCAGAAAAGGTACGTGCCTGGCGCCCCTCTACCTTTGCGCCCTAGGCACGTGCCTCTTCTGCCTACCCCTAGTTCCGGCCCTGGTGGAGCTGGGGGCGGAGTCCAAGAATCGAGCAGAACGGAGCTTTCTGTAGAAATCTTAGGGACTTGAACAGACTAAAGGTGGCCATTCACTATAAGATCCGCTCGTTTGGCAAGGTCGACAAACGAGCGGATCTTGACCCGATAAGCACACGGCTGGGACAAACGATCGGATTACAATACTACGAATGGGCTCCGACGGGTCGCAGGACCGCATCAACTAGCCGATGCGGTCATGTATCGTAAAAAAAAAATCAAACTTGACCGATCGATATCTGCCTGATTTTTGACCTGATATCAATCAGTTGGACCCATCAAGAGCCCCCACACATGGGCAGATAAGCTGCCGAATCGGTCTAAAGGACTGATATCGGCAGCTTTAATCGGCCGTGCATGGCCACCTTAAATTAAGGGAATGAGGTAGCTGGGCAGGCATCAGGAGAGGCACAAAACATAGTAAGTCCACTCCCATATGACTTATTCTCCCCATATGTTGCTGCACTCCAAGCCAGTGTGGAGAAATCTGTACAGAGCTGTGGGCAGGCTGCTTTGTGAGATGTCTGTGTGTATTGACTTGTGCTTCCCCCAGACACTTCCCTTATCAGCTTATCCCTTGCACAGATTTGCCAAGTAGTGTTTCTCCCACACTGAATCCATTAACTCTTTCCTTGCCTGAGTTATACAGGGAACTTTGAGTATCACTCATGTA
Source organism: Xenopus laevis (assembly GCF_017654675.1). Taxonomy (NCBI): domain Eukaryota; kingdom Metazoa; phylum Chordata; class Amphibia; order Anura; family Pipidae; genus Xenopus; species Xenopus laevis. The sequence goes on along the minus strand of NC_054376.1, from coordinate 25,973,464 downwards.
TTATAAGGGATAATGTACCCCCTACTGTAAATGATAAGGATATTAGAAGTAGGGATGCAATGAATCCAGGATTCGGCTCGGGATTCGGCCTTTTTCAGTAGGATTCTGTTTTTTTTCACTTTCTCCTTAAATTGCATATGCAAATTAGGATTCAGATTCGGTTCAGTATTCGGCCGAATCTTTCACCAAAGATTCGAGGATTCGGCCGAATACCAAATAGTGGATTCGGTGCATCCCTAATTAGAAGGCACTGAGGTGTTCTGTGACCATATAAAGGCACAAGGCTGCAGGCTGAGTTATAAAGGGTACTCTGAGTATCACTTGCATATTATAACAAGTAATGAACCCCATACTGTAATGTAACTATTGAATCCTTGTCATTTTTAAATAAGATGTTCATGGCTTATAATCAACAAAATGGTTAATAAGGACACACTAGATTTGTGTGGTGCCAGTAAAGAACATTTTACTGTACTGTAATGTAATAATATTAGTTAATTAATAACTGTAATAGTTTTCATTAATTACAGTTTTTCATTAAGTACAGCGAGAAAGGCAGTTCTTTATGCAGCTCTTTATTTTTTCAGTTTTACCTCAATATATGTGTGGATGAGTTCAAAATCACTGTGTGTTTACATGTGGGCTGTTTTGATTTTTTTGCCCGGGCTGCTTTTTACTCCCAGTCCGGCCCTGGGAAGGCCTGAAGTCCAGCCATTCATTATTAGACTGTCTAACTAACCTCACTGGGTTACAGGTTCAGCCAGTGCAGGGGCACCCCCTGCAAACGAGGGCGCACGCGTGTAACCGTGCACAAACAAGGGCACACGGTCTGTGCAAATGGGGCAGTGGATGTGCGCAAACGAGCGCTGCTCTCTTTGTCGTCAAAGAGCTTAACCTTTGTCAGTGGCGGACTAGGGGTTTAGGCTGCTTGTGAGGTATGTGGCTGGTGCCGCACTGGGTGCGGTACCTCCCAAGGCTGATTGTAATATGTTATTTATAAATGTAATTGGTTTTGGAAGCAGAATCTGTTTATAGTCTGTTTGTGTCTGTGTGTTAGTGTGTGTGTTACTGTGTGTTACTGTGTGTTACTGTGTGTGTGTTACTGCGTGTTAGTGTGTGTAACATACCATACAATTTGTAAAATGAACATGGTAGTTAGGGGGTGTGGCCACAAAAATGGGCAAGGCCTAAAAATTTTGGAGGGTCCCCATAGGCTTCCTAACAATTTTCTGATCTAAGGAATATCCTACGATCGATGGATTAAAATCCATCGAATCGTTCGATTCAAAGGATTTAATCGTTCGATCGAACGACTATTCCTTCGATCGTTCGATCGTAGGAATAGTGCAAAATCCTTCGACTTCCCTACATGTATCCTTTTTATATCTTGGAATTAAAATAAATAAATAATGAATGTAAATGACAAAAGGGCTTAGAATAGCACCCTCGTCAGTGTTTCATTTGTTTATTTTAAAGGCTTACTTGTCTTTTAAGGCAAAGGAAAAGTAAAGCATCAAAACCAATTCATATAAATAAAGAATGTAAATGACAAAAGTGCTTAGAACAGCATCCTCCTCAATTTTACATTCACTTGTTTTAAAGGTTTACTTATCCTTTAACAGTACATGTATCATTTAATATCCTAGATTTACACTGCAATGACACTGACATTTAAACATTTAAACAATTGGGCAGCCCCCCCCCCATTTCTATGTATAAATGCAGATAGTAAGATAAAGAATATACTTGGTGTCCATATCATACCCTGCTGTATCCAGTGTTGATTTAAAGGTCTACTACCACAATATTCTTTTTTTCTAAATAAATTGCCATTTATCATCCTATCCAGTTCAAAAGTCTAGAGAATGTGACTGCAATCTCAGGTGCAGTTTATAGATAGGATTTTGTTAAGCTGTGCTGTGACTTTTTTCAGACATACATCATACCTCCCAACATTTTGGAAGTAAAAAGAGGGACAAAAATTTTTTCCCTCACGTAGCGCAGCAATTTTGTTGACCACACCCCTTTCTGTGGCCACACCCCCTAATTACCATGTTTGTTTTACAAAATTTGGCAGGTTATGAAAGTTTGAAAATATTTCTCCTTATCTAAACTGTGTTTTTGTGTCTCAAAATTGTTACAAAGTATCTTATTTGTACCTGTTAGCTGTTCTGGGCTCTCTGCTAAAAGCCAATTAAGTGAGAAACTTTGTTTCTTTTTCTGGCTGTTCAGTGCATAGAAAAGAGGGACTTTCCAGTACAAATGAGGGACTGCGGGTTGAGCTGTCAAAAGAGGGACTGTCCCTCCGAAAAAGGGACAGTTGGGAGGTATGCATACATTACAGTTTGCCCAATTTTTCATTTTTGTGACTGTTTCTGTTATTCCTGATGCTGTTCTGCAACGTAGTGGTGAGCTGGGCTAGTGCACAATGCTCATTGTGAATTAAAGATTTTAAAGGGAGGAAGCATACTTTGAAACTGTTTGGGAAATCAGGAGTGTAGAGGGCCCTGACTGAGAAGTTTCAGGATAAGTTTGTGGGGAAAGTCTAAAGGACTAAAAAAGTGTTTGTTGTGGCTTTCAGTAGCTTACAATGTCACATCCTAATCTGTAGGAAAGAAGTTCTTTTAATAATTTACATCTGATGAAGGCATTGCTGAATATAATAATATGGACTATTCTGTATTAGTGACTCATTTTTTAGTATATTATACCTGGACCTATACACTATAAAACACATGAAATATTATCTCTGACAGATCATTGAATAATTTTTCAGCATATGCCGAAGATCAGATGGACCATGGGAGATTTGGCTATGTCATTTATGTTTACGACTTCTCACGTGACCTCCAAACTGAAGATTTACTGAAGACTTTCACAGAATACAGGTGCAGAGAGCAGTGGAATGGGGCATGAGCAACAAATGTTATTAAAAATGACAAGTTCTTTCTATATACATAATTTTTATGTGTTACTAATGTCCAAAGGGCTAAATGCTTGGGGGCTGCTCTCCTTGTCCAGAAATTCTGTCCCCCTTGATATAGAATTCACAGATTATACATTAAAGTAACTTCTGTTTTAGTCCAAATGAACTGGGCAGGAATTTATAAGGCCTGCATTTGTTTTTGTTTTTTTTATAGGGGTCTAGGATTTAAATTGCAGTGGGTGGATCAGACTCATGCCTTGAGTATTCTTCATCCCTGAAGATGGTAAAGTGTTATGTTTACACTGTAACAGATGTGCTTTATCCTAAAAAGCAGACCTGGTATCCTCTTCTTAAAGGAATACTGTCATTGGAAAAAAAAAATTAAAAAAAATGCATCAGTTAATAGTGCTACTCCTACATAATTCTGCACTGAAATCCATTTCTCAAAAAGAGAAACAGATTTTTTAAATTTAATTTTAAAATCTGACATGGGGCTAGACATATTGTCCATTTCTCAGCTTCCCCCAGTCATGTGACTTGTGCTCGATAAACTTCAGTCACTCTTTACTGCTCTGTACTGCAAGTTGGAGTGATATCAACCCTCCCTTTCCCCCCAGCAGCCTAACAACAGAACAGTGGGAAGGTAACCAATTAGCAGCTACCTTACAGATAACAGCTGCCTGGTAGATCTAAGAAAAGCACTCAGTAGTAAAATCCAGGTCCCACTGTAAAACATTCAGTTATATTGAGTAGGAGAAACAGCCTGCCTGAAAGCAGTTCCATCCTGAAGTGCTGGCTCTTTCTGAAAGCACATGACCAGGCAAAATGACCTGAGATTGCTGACTACACACCAATATTACAACTGCAAAAAAATACACTTGCTGGTTCAGGAATGACATTTTATATTGTAGAGTGAATTATTTGCAGTGTAAACATGTAAACAGTGTAATTTAGAAATAAAAACTACATCATAAAAATCATGACAGACTCCCTTTACTGCACCTATTATTTCCATGCAAGGCAAGGAGTATCCAGCTTTATATTAGTTCTACTTGTGTGTAGCACACCCGAAGGTGTTGGCAGTAGTATATATGAGTCTGCTTTCCTTAACCCGGTGACCCCCCTAAGGCCCCAGTAACCAGGCACACAAGATGGCAGTGCAACTGGCACAACCTGACTTTATTAAACAGCTGCAGCTGTAAGAAAGAATTGGTTAGAAAATGACCAATAATAGGACAATTAGTACAGCCCCTGTAAAACCCTTCAAACCCCGGTGAGCACATCTAAGTCCCGAAACTGTTGTGTACTGATGAGGGGTCCCCTTACTGGGTTGAAAGTACTGGATGGGCTGCAAATAGGACAGCAGTCTAAATGAATGGCAAATTCCACTTTAGGTTGCTGCTGAACTGTGCAACTGGATTATCTCCCTGGATGTAACCACAATAAAAGAACTGGTGATTTGTCCCTTGGTAGGGTTGCCACCTTTTCTACAATTCTTTACCGGCTGGTGGGGGGCGGGAACACAAAGAAGCGGGCCCGTGATGTCAAAATGGGCGGGGACGCACCACGGACACTTCAAGAAGCAAAAGAAAAGTTAAGTTCCAAGGGATTCGGGGCAGGCCGAGGAGTCTTTTTAAGAGTATTACAAATTTACCTGCACCTACATTGCCTGTAAATTTGTAATACTGGCCCAGGCCTTGGCAGGTATTTTACCGTCTGGGCCGGTAAAATACCGGCCGGGTGGCAACCCTATCCCTTGGCAAGGGTATAAACAGTGCTCCCTCTGGTGCTGTTGGAAGTGTGCAGCAATGCTATCAGCTCTCCTTGCACATAGGGTTGCCACCTTTTTTAAAATGTATTACCGGCTGCTGGGGGGGCGGGGTCACAAAGGGGCGGGTCGTGACGTCAAACGGGGCGGGGCCACGCCACCGTTGCTAAAAGAAGTAAAAGAGAAGGTAAGTTCCAGGGGATTGGGGGGCAGGCAGAGGGCTCCTTTTAATGGTATTACAAATTTACAGGCAGCTACATTGCCGGTAAATTTTGTAATACCGGCCCCGGCCTTGGCAGGTATTTTAAAAAATACCAGTCGGGTGGCAACCCTACTTGCACAATATGTCTCACCCTCCATTGGACTAGCAGGATAATATCTGTTTTATAACTTCCAATGTTCCTTAAACTGATAGCACAAGGGTTAATAACTTACAGTTGACAAGGGAACCTTGCTTCTCTCCACACTGTAGCTTTCACCTTGTCAAGATGGCTGCCTGACAACAAAACTTCCTCCAGTAAACAGCAGCACACAGCTTATCAAGATGGCTGACTGTTGTACTCCTGCAAGGATCACTCATACCTCCCAACATTTTGGAAGTAAAAAGAGGGACAAATTTTTTTTTTCCGCACGTAGCGCAGCAAATTTTTTGACCACACCCCTTTCTGTGGCCACACCCCCTAATTACCATGTTGGTTTTACAAAATTTGGCAGGTTATGAAAGTTTGAAAATATTTCTCCTTATCTAAACTGTGTTTTTGTCTCTCAAAATTGTTACAAAGTATCTTATTTGCACCTGTTAGCTGTTCTGGGCTCTCTGCTAAAAGCCAATTAAGTGAGAAACTTTGTTTCTTTTTCTGGCTATTCAGTGCAGAGAAAAGAGGGACTTTCAAGTACAAATGAGGGACTGCGGGTTGAGCTGTCAAAAGAGGGACTGTCCCTCTGAAAAAGGGACAGTTGGGAGGTATGATCACTTCCTCCAGTAATATGCAGCACATAGCTTATCAAGATGGCTGACTGTTGTACTCCTGCAAGGATCACTTCCTCCAGTAAATAGCAGCACAGCAGCTTATCAAGATGGCTGACTATTGTACTCCTGGATCACAGTGGGTGCCTGACAACAAAACTTCCTCCAGTAAACAGCAGCACACAGCTTCAAGCAGGCTGCACACTGCACTGTTCTCCCCTTGCAGGTTAATAGCAGTCTCTCTCTCTCTCTCTCTGGCTGGTCACTCAGCAGGCTGGAACACAAACCCCCAGTCTCTAGCTCTCCCAGCACATCTCTCCATGCTGGCTGGTCTCTCCTCCCCTTGTCCCAGGCTGATTTCTCTTCCTGTTCCTGGCTCTGGGGGCAGGACACAGACTGTCTCCTTTGTCATTGGCTGGAGAAAATCCCTTCCTTCCTGCAGGCTGAAGCATTAACTAGTTCCTCTGTACTTTAGTGGAAAGCAGTCTTAGAGGTACAAACATTAAGTGTGTGCTACATGTGCTATATTTTTAGATGAAGTTGGTCAGAAGATGTGGCCTACTTGTTCTAGATCCTTTATAAAGTACAAGGTGAGCACCAATGGTGCTTTGTAGCAAATAACTCTCTGGTGATCAGCATGTGTCATGTGGAGGAGGTTGACCATTTTAACCGCTTAAATCTTGGGCATTCAACTCCCTCTTAATGATCTGTTGAACCAGGCTTCCAAATAACAAATGACTTCTAAAATACCACACTATCCTCCTGTTTCTCTCTCAAGGGTACCTAATGACTAGTATTCATATTCTTGGTTGTCATCATAATTCCTGAACAGATCAGGGTAAGGATACAATAAGGGGACTGCGCAGCGCGCTTGATGCAGCATAACTCGCAGATGTGTGCACATCGCGGGTGCGCGATCATGGACAGTGCATGCGCACTCAATGGTGGCCCACCCCGGGTTGCCTTGGGAGCCGGCTGGCTTGGCCTGGCGCCTGTAGCAGATTTTGGATTGAAACACACGCCCATGCATTGTGCAGAACCCCTTGTTCATGTGCTAATTTACCTAAGGCTGAAACAGTGTCCTCTCATTTGCAGAGATATAGTAAGATGGGTTTGAAGCCAAATAAACATCAGTGTGGCACATCGAGGTGGACACAATGTGAAAAGAAAAAACCTGCAATTTTTAGAGAAGACAATTGTTTGATACAATGCAGGCTTGAAGATGCAGAAACTTAACACATTGCAATATACAGGGGTTCAAGGAAAGGAATTTAGAAAGCCATTTTTAGCAACGATAGCTAAATATATGCAATTCCTACTCACAGAGTTAAGCTGAATCTCAGGCAATTGTAACAACTGTGTTTATGTGAGTGAAGCAAGTAATAAGTATCTTGTAGCAACTGTACTACTTTATATTGGGTGCTAATAAAATATTGGTATTTTTACATATTATAGTAAAGAGTGGTGTGTCTTTGTTTAAGGTAAATTACCTAATTTTTATAATTTACATCTATTCTATGGTATGGTGCTGGTCTACGCAACTTTTCTATTGGTCTTCATTTTTCTTTTAATATTTTCTGAATTATTTGCCTTTTCAGCTTCAAAGGGGGGGTTCATGACCCCATGCCTAAAAACAAGATCGCCCTGTGACGCTACTAATGTCTTGTTTATTGCTACTTTTTATTACTTTCGTCTTTCTTGGTGGTGCTCGGTAATTTGGATCCTATGGCAACCAGATTGCTGAAAACTGCAAACCGGAGACTGCTGAATAAAAAGGCTTAAATACCCCTGTATATAAGCCGGTAATAAGCCGAGTTTTTCAGCATCCCAAATATGTACTGTGGAAAAAGTCTACCGTCGGCTTATACTCGGGTCCCGGCCGATAGTTGAGATTTCAGTCACTTTTAATCATTCTATACCAACGAGTACACTTGAGGGAGAGACTGAAATTCCCACATGGCCCTCTGTTGGTTTATCATGATGAATAAGCAGTGCGGCCCTCTGTTTATTATATTGAAAGAATGAAGCAGTGATCTGCAATATCACAGATGTCGCGCCATCATGTTGGTTTGATGAAAGAATAACAGTTCATGTAATATCCATGCGCATCTGTTGGTTGTGATGAAAAATAAAGTGCGCCTCTTTGTTAATATGAGAGATTAACAGCTGGTGACTGCAATAGTCACCAGCGCCATCTTGTTGGTTGTAATGAAGATAACAGTGAGCTGACAATACAAGAGATCCACAGTGGTTATCAGCACTCTATATGCTAATCAATCCTTTATCTTGCTTGGGTGCACGCAACAAGTATGTTCACCTTCACATACCTCCAATTCAATGTGTACACGAACTGCAGCATTCCAATTTGGCTTATTAAAACGCTTTTATTCACAAATAGCATAGCGACGTTTCGGATACAACAGATCCATTTTTCAAGCTAAAAACAAAGTACATCATCACTTCCTTTATACCCACAGACCCCTATGGTAATCACATAGTTTGCATATATTATACATTACTAGATCACACGACTATTGATAAGCTTTACTTGTAAAATAAATAATCTCCATGTATTCCAGGTATTCAAACAACCTAGGACATAATAATTAGGAATATCTTAGAATATCTTATCTCAATAGGGAGAGATTCAATCGGCAGTCTATTGGTCATTCATTCAGTGGTCTATTCTGCATCACCAATCAATGTTTCCTGTCGATGTCTATAGAGGGATAAGGAGTATGTAGGAAGATTAAAAAGCAATAATTAAAACAGAAAAATACTTATTAAAACAATACATGACCCATCTATATTACTGTTACTTAAGTCGTATTCTTTGTTCATACCCTTAGGGCTTAAAGTCTCAAGTCTACATATCCAACTTGCTTCACATTTAAGTAATAATTTTGTACGATCCCCCCCTCTCCTGGGTTTCAGCACTTGCTGCAATACTTGGAAACGTAACTGTGCTACGGCATGACCAGCCTCCATAAAATGTAGGGCTACTGGGCTTTGTTTCACTTTTCTCCTAATATCTGATTTGTGTTCGCCTATTCTCTCTTTTAGTGGTCTTGTGGTTTGTCCCACATACATAAGTCCACAAGGACATTTTAAAGCATAGACCACATACGAGGACAAGCAGGTATGATACCCTTTTATCTTAATCGCTGTACCTCTATGAGGATGATATACAGTATCCCCTTTTAAACAGCTGTTGCAATGTTTGCATGACAGACAGGGAAAAGTGCCGTTTTTCAACACTCCCAAAGTTTCCTGTCTGGATACTTTCTCTGGGCCAACATCAGCCTTCACAAGTCTGTCTCTCAGGGACCATGCTTTCTTGTATGCAAGTCTTGGCGGTCTTTGGAATATATTCAAACAGGGAAACTCAACACCCAGTAAACGCCAATGCTTGCAGACAATTTTGCCAATATGGCTCGATAGATTATTAAATTTACTGGAGAAAATCATTCTATCATCCTTGCTTTTCATGGTCTTTTTCTTGGTGGTCTGTCCAATCATGATTTCCCCTTTACATTTCTCAAGAGTTCTGCCCGAGTAACCCCTATTTAAAAAATTTTTCTCCATTTCATTTAGTCTTACAGTTAAATTCTCTTTTTCTGAGACAATCCTCTTTACTCTCGAAAATTGCGATTTTGGAACTGATCGCTTTATGTGGGATGGATGGAAAGAAGAATGTAATAATAAGGTATTTTTGTCCGTTGGTTTTACGTACAAATCTGTGGCCAATCTACCTTCATGCTTATACACCAAGACATCCAAGAAATTGATCCTTGAAACATCATGTTGTATAGTAAATTTCAAAGCTGGTAGATATCCATTCAATTCTCGATAGAAGTCCAATAGGCTCGAATGTGGCCCCTCCCATAGCATAAAAATATCATCAATATAGCGATACCATGCTTTACAGTATCGTTGGAACAATAAATTTTTACAAGTAAAGCTATATCAATGAGAGTGTGATCTAGTAATGTATAATATATGCAAAACTATGTTATTACCACTAGGGGTCTGTGGGTATAAAGGAAGTGATGATGATACTTTGTTTTTAGCTTGAAAAAGGATCTGTTGTATCCGAAACGTCGCTATGCTATTTGTGGAATAAAAGCGGTTTTAATACCAAATTGGAGTGCTGCAGTTCGTGTACAAATACAAGAGGTCCTCTGCTCTCAACCCATTAACAATATATTTACAACATTGAGAAATGTTGTGCATACAGCTACTAAATGCCTTACCCTTTAAATAAAACAGGGATTGTTTGTCCATATATTGCAATATATTTAAGCTGGCCAACTACGTCACAGTCATCCCTGGTCTGGCCAGTCCTACACTTAACTTTTATCTTATTCATTAAGAATTCTAGTACTTCATTATACATTTTACACAGGGACTACAATTTACCTGCAGCTTACTTGCTGCTTTCAAGGTTGAAATTCCCAAACATGGTTGCCCTTTTATAAAAGCTGAGCACACGTGTGTCTCCATACCTGAGCAGGCAGGAAGGGAGAAGTTGAACCTAGACAGGTCAGGTCTAGCCAATGATAGGTTATTCTCTTTATAGGTCACTCTAGGGGGTATATTTATCAAAGAGTGAAGTTAGAGATTGCAACAGTCCTCTGGAATGAAATTCTGCCACTCTCCATTAATTTTTTATGGGATTTTATAAGACGTATCACTTTCACCCATTGATAAATACTCTTTTAAAAATCCCATAGAAATGAATGGAGAGTGGCGAATGTTCACTCTAGTGATCTCTAACTTCACTCTTTGATAAATATACCACTGTGTGATAGACAAATCAATAGAAAGCTTGAAATTTTAGTGAAAAAAAAACATGGAATTTTTTGAGATTTATTATACCCCAAGGCTGCTAAAGGTCCAGATCCAAAAATACTCCATCTCCAACCTGTCAATGGCAAAGGTCTCATTTAAAATTTAAAGATTTTATGGTCTGCGCTGAGGTGGCCATACATGGGCTGATAAAAGCTGCCGACAGACTTTCTGGCCCGTGTGTGGGGCCCTCTGATGGGCTTCCCCGATTGATATCTGACCGAAAGTCAACCAGATATCAAATCTGTTCATCAATGAGGCACCTCGATCCGACCGCCCACATATCCTACATTATGATCCGATCACTGGACCCTAGGGCCCACGATCAGATCAGCCTGATATCACCCACCTCAAGGAGGGCATATCGGGAAGAGATCTGCTCATTTGGCAATTTTGCCACCTTAAGAGTTCGCTCTGTTTAGGGAAAAGGCTGAAAGCTGGGTGAACCTCCTTACAAGCTGTGTTCTCTCTCTTACACTTACCAATGGTACTTTAATAAATCAGTTCTATGGTAAAGTTGCAAGAACCACTGGTGCCCAATCATTGTCCAGTACATATAGTTGCACAACACCCTGCCTCCACACCAGGGCCGCCATTGGAAATCATGGGGCCCCGTATAACAAAATTTTCCCACACTGGTGCCCAAGCCCCACCCCAGATCCCACCCACTCCACATCACAGTTAAAAGACCACACAGACATCAGCACTAAAAAAAAGTAACCCCTCCCTACACGCAAGTTCTAAAAAGCTATTGATGGTCAGGGCCCCCTTATAATTAAAAAAAAAACATTGGCGCCAGGGCCCCCATAAAAGTTTTTTTTAAAAGCATTGGCACCAGGGCCCCCCTTACAAGTTAAAAAAAATTGGGGCCCCAAAATTTTAAAAAAAAAAATAGGTGCCAGGGCCTCCCTTACAACTTAAAAAAAATTGGGACCTCCCTTACAAGTAAAGAATTCAAAAAATTCTCAAAACTATGAAAAATGTAGCGAAACCATGAAAAATTTGAGAAACGCATTAAAGTCAATTTGTGTCAAAATTATTCTCACCCGCAACAATTTTTACACGAGCGACAATTTCTACATGCGCAACTTTTTTGTTCAAATTCATTAAAGTCAAAGGACGTCAAAATAATTTTGATGCGCAATATTTTTATGCTCTTGACAATTTTACACGTGCGACTTTTTTGTCCAAATGCATTAAAGTCAATAGGCATCAAAATTCTTTTGAATTATAATCTCGCAGAATGTGTAGAAGCTGGTGTTGAACTTCACATTACAAATCTTATTATTCACTAAGGGCTACCTAACTAATTGTGTTTTACAAAAAAAGAGGTTTCCAGCAACATTTTTAAATATTACTATTTATTATAAGTTATATATAGTATTCTGATTAGTCATTTAATTATTCATTTTATGAAGTGAATATGAAAATACATTAGTATATGTACTACTATATGGCAATTTTATGATCATAACTTTGTAACTAAAAACCCCTTTTGTATGTTTAAAACTGGCCAGATCAGTTGCACTTCCATTGTATTTTATTTATATTTTATGTAGCCTTGAAGTGCTTGGCTATCTCTCCCCTGTAAATGGTACAGTAGGGGGTATCAGCCTGTTAGGGGGTTTACCTATTATACTCTGAATAATCAGAATTTGAATAATTTGTAGTTTTTGGACTAAAAAAAACTATGAATTTTTCAGAATTTATTACAGACTGATGGTCTTAAAAGTCTGATTCCGAAAAACGGCATCTCAAAGCTCTCAAGTCCTGTATAAGTCAATGGGGAAGGTCCCAGTGTCTGCGCTGCTGTCCGTACTGATAGCCAATAATTTTGGGGACTTTGAACCAAAAAGATGTAAAACTCTGAAAACTTGTAGTATTTCCAAAGATGTAGTCTCCAAAGATGCCCCAGTAGCTCCCCATCTTCTTTTCTGCTGATTCACTGCACATGCTCTGTGCTGCGGTCACTTACTGAGCTTAGGGACCCACTCACAATATACAGTACACATAGAATAGAAATGTCACAATATAAGGCTGATTAGTAATTAATACAGATAATTACTACATGGCAGCACAGAAACCAGTGCAATTAGCATCAGAATTTAATAATCAGCCCTGTAGCATCAGCTTATATTTCAGACAAACTTAATTTCAAGAGCCACCATTCATTCCACGCCCCAAAAAGAGGTGGGTGAGTATGTCTTGGGTGGGCTAAATCTAGTGTTACATCAGCAGTTTCTTCACCAGTGATTTTCCACTGGCAGAGAAACAGCTGATTCAGTCCCTTGGTTTTTTTAACATCAATTCATGTTTATTGGTATAGTTTCATATAAAACACAAGGGATAAGCTAACTGTAATTTATGGGAGATCTTACGTATAATTGAAATATATTTTGGTCCCCTTTAGTGATGGGCTAATTTGTCCCATTTCGCTTCAACACGAATCACGTGAATTTCCCCTGAAGTTTGCGAAACTGGTGATAAACGAAAATGAAGCACGAATTTTGACACCATCGTCAGAACTGTTGCCGGCGGAGAAAAAACTTTGTTGCTGCCATTGGAACCGTCGCCAGCAAATTTTCGCGGCAAGTTTGCAAATGTTTCTGTCTGCACCGAAAAACACGCAAATTTACAGTGAATTTCTGCCTGGCGAATAAATTCATCCATCACTAGTCAACTTGCAAAAAACAGAGGGTCATTTTTTACTGCAGTTTCAAAGTAATACATTATAATAATATATGAGGTTGAAAAAAAACTTGCATTCAACCATCAACTCAAAATGTGTGTGTCAGTGAAAGTAGCTGAACTGATCTGCTAACTGACCCAGAGGAAGGGGGGAATACATTAAACACATGTATGCTACAGTCTGATACAAATGAAGGCAGCACTCCAGTAGGAATGAATGGCATATTTATTTGGTAGGCAACTAAGGATACAAGTCCTTTAACCCCTTATAGGGGTGGTTTACCTTTCTATTAACTTTTAGTATATTATAGAATGGCCTAACTTTATTTCTTTTTTATAGGTTTTAATTATTTGCATTTTCCTTCTGACTCTTTCCAGATTTTAAATGGCGGTCCCTATCTAAAAAAAAAATGCTCTGTAGGCTACAAATTTACTGTTATTGCTACTTTTTATTATTCATATTTCTATTCCGGTCCTCTATTGTTCATTTTCCTGTCAATAAAATCAGTGCATGGTTGCTAGGGTAAATTGGACCGTAGTGACTAAATTGCTGACTTTACAATCTGGAGAGCTGCTGAATAAAAAGCTAAATAACTCAAAAACCACAAATAATAAAAAATTAAAACCAATTGCAAATTGTCTCTGAATATATACATCATTCTTAAATATAACTTAAATATAAACAACCTCTCGCTTTTGTCTATCATTTTGTAGAATACTATATGCAGAACATTATGTTCCCATAATTCTTTTCGGTATCTCCTCTTTATTAATAATTATCTTATGTGGCTTAGTATGATGATATTCCAGGAATATATAATGGTTTATCCCTACAAAGCCCATCTCAAGAGATAATCCCCCACATATACAGGGCCGACCTATTTAATCCCAGGAGTGGGTTTTTATTCCATATATGTCTGTCACGGCCTACCAGGGACCCAACGTTTCAAAATCAACCCCCTTCCCAATTCCTTTCCCCTTATTATTTTCCTGGACAAGGTTTACAACTAGTAAAATATACTATGAATGTATTATATATAGATATTGGTAAATGCCATAATGGCTGTGAATTTTTTTATGTATGGAGTGTAAAGTTACAAGCTACAACATTAATGGAATTAACAACCCTGTGAAAAGGGCACAAATAGCGGGTGAATGCAAGAGATTGGGTTGTAATGCTTCAGGAAACCCATTTTAAGAGTGGTGAAGTTCCTCAACTAAAGTTTAACCACCACACTAATATATACAATGGCAACAATCCTGAGAGGAAAAGTTTAGGAGTGATGATACATAATACATAAAGATTTACCATGGGTGATAACAGATCAAGTATTAGCAGAGAACTGATCTGAACTGCATGTGCAGCTTCTCTGTAAGTGAGGACAGACACACCAACTTCCGGGTGAACAGTAACTTGGTTGCTTTATAGAACTCAGCATAACATGTGCAACAGGAACTTTTCATAGAGAGCATACACAGGAAGAGGAAGAAGAAAATCACACAGGGTTACAGGTCAAATATGACATCATATTGCTAAGCAACAATAGACACTCCCTGCATTAAGTAAAATGCATTGGAACAATCTGTTTTCCAACAGTTAACACAAATAATTCACTCTACAATATAAAATGTCATTTCTGAACCAGCAAGTGTATTTTTTTACTTGTAATATTGGTGTGTAGGCAGCCATCTCAGATCATTTTGCCTGGTCATGCGTGTTAAAAAAAAAAAACCAGCACTTTAGAACTGCTTTTTGACAGGCTGTCACATGACTGAGGACAGCTGGGAAACTGACAATATGTCTAGCCCCATGTCAGATGTCAAAATTAAATATAAAAAAACTGTTTGCTCTTTTGAGAAATGGATTTATAGTGCAGAATTCTGCTGGAGCAGCACTATTAACTGCTACATTTTGAAAAAACTTTTTTTCCATGGCCTAAAGTCTAGACACCTCTTCTCATGGCCTGAATGTGCCTCTGAATGTGATACAGATTCATATAAGCACACCAATGCCGTGCCTGTCAGTGCATAGAATGGAAGATAGTGTATCAGCTTTATCTTCACCTACATTTCTATGTTGGCAGAGAAATTACTGAGTGTACCACAACCAAATCCTGCAAGATCTGCAGGGACCAGAGCTGCCATCAGAGAAGGACAGGCAGGAATTGTGTCAGTTGTTCCTGAACTGCTAAGAAATTATTAGGATTTATCACAAAATAGGTAGAGTTTGGACAGATGTGGTAAGGGTTAAGATTTCACTGGCTGTGACTACTGAAATAGTCTGCACTCAGATCCCCAGCACCTATTTTACAGAGATGTACACCTAAAAAAACAGTTGATGCAAAGTTACTCAGGGTTCTTCACTAAGTATTCTTAAGTCTACATTCACTTTTTATTTTAAACTGGTTACGCCACAGCCTAGGCAGAAGCCTCTTTTGGCCACCTATTAAAACTGCCTGACCCATAGGTTAACTGACTATACAGAGTATAGAACGTTCATAGACAGTTTGGATCACTCCAGAGGCTGCTGCTATCTGAGGCAGAACCCCTTGAGTATGGTGAGTGGGGTGCATGGCTAGTGTAGAGAGCACAATTGCAGGTAAAGGGCAGACTATGAAACACAATGGGGTAAATTTATCAAAGAGTGAAGTTCCGCCACTAGAGTGAAATTCCGCAGCTCTCAATTCATTTCTATAGGATTTTGAAAGGCGTAATTATCAATCGGTGAAAGTGAAAGTTCACCCTTTGATAAATACGCCTATAAAAATCCCATAGAAATGAATGGAGAGTGGCGGAATTTCAATCTAGTGGCGGAACTTCACTATTAACTTCACTCTTTGATAAATATATCCCAAAGAGCTGTAATAAGTATTTCGAAAGCAATCACTGTGTTTTTATAACCAGTTTTGCAAATGTTTAAGGTAATATACAATTAGTGATTCTGTCTTTTACAAGAACATCTACCATCTTGTCAAGAAATAGACAGATGCATTCTGTGAAACACATGGAGGAAGGTTCACACTTAATCTAAAGTATACAGGCTGCAATTATTGCTGGTCCTATGGTATTGTACTATGACACTTCTCTCCTTTCTTCTTTTGGAAATTTTTGTAGCAAAAAGCAGTGCAAATAAAATTAGTTGATGAATAAGAAGAAAGCACTACAACGACTAAATAAAAAAAATATATAGTCCTAAAAACTATATATTAGTTTATAATTTCTCTTAAATTAGCCCATAATGTGTCCCTAAATTGTGAAGAATCTGCTCTTAGTTTTCACGCAGGGATCATCTTATGGCAGAATAAAAATAATTTTGTTAAATTTCACCAATTTTCCTCTCCAAAATGATCCTTTGTAATATAGTCTGCTAAATCAACACTTCTGTCTCTAAATTGCGAAAATTCTGTCCCTAGTTTGTACAAAAAACACTGGGACCCTCTAATGCACGAGGTAAAAATAAAAAAGCTAAAATCTTGTGATTACTTTGGTCAAGTTCACCCATTGTCTTCTAAATTAACCAATATTTTATACACTAAAGGGGCCATACTGCTACAATTATAATCTTTCCCATGACCATTAGTCATATGAAAAATCTTTAGTCCACTGTCTAGTGTTAAGAGCTGATCAAAATTTTCAGTCCTGCCTGATCGAGGAGGCAACTAATATCCCAGGCTTTTTACCGATATTGGTCGACTTGTCTCCCACCACATATATGTCGATTATCATACGAAAGATCTTTCATGCGATAATACTGGTGTGTATGGCCCTAGTCTTTAAAAGAGAAGGAAATTCGTTTACCACTTGGGGTGCCAAATAATAAAAATTCATAATAAATAAAAATAATAAAAAAGGAAATAAAAATTAATAATAAATACTAATAAATGAAGAATAAAAAAAATAGTGCACCAGAACATGTAACTGTAACAATGTGTTTATGGTAACTGTGGGCAACAGTCAGCATCATGTAATGTCTCCATTAAACAGGGAAAACCCCTGCCAGCACCGGTCTTCACTGACTCCCATTTGTGTCCCCAGAACTTTCAGCTGTGGAACAGACAGGGAACCTGAATTGTACCCATTCCTCACCTAAAAAAAAACATTGTCTTGTCACTAAATTGTTAAAACTCTTGTCTTCAGCCTGTTGGCAGAAAACTCTTCTCCTCTTTGATGGAAGTGGATATTTTTAGCAACCAGGAAAAGAATATCCTTCGATTTCCCCTGAAAAATGCATCAAATGCAAAGACATGAAGCTGGCTAAATTCCTTCCAAAGGGCTTCACCCTGTATGACTTTCTTCTTATAGTGATACCCAGCCCCTAAAAAGTGTTGTTCTGGGTACTTGGCCAACTGCTTGGTATCTGTTAGTCAGTACTGGGCTATGTAATAAATATTCTATTGCAAACTTATCTAATGACGTCAAACTGGTATTTTTCTGTGTTTGTTTGGCCTTAGTGATGTAATATAAAAAAGCCAGAGGGTGTACACATCCCTCCCACCAGACCTGCAATCTCCCCTGTTCACTTTCAGTGGGTTGAGATGGTGAAAGTGGCAAAAGGTGAACTATACAGCAGCCCCTATTATTGTCTGGCTCATCTGTAGTTTTGCCACTCTTTGGGTTTCTATATGACCTGCCAGCTATTCCGTAAAAGGGGTTTTTACCCTTTAAATAAACTTTTAGTATGATGTAGGGACTGATATTCTGAGACATTTGGCATTGGTTGTATTTTTTTATTATTTGTGCAGTTATTAAGCTTTTTATTCCTCAGCTCTAAAGTTTGTAGTTTCAGCGGTCTGGTTGGTAGGATCCATATTACCTTTAGCAACCATGCATTTGTTTGAATAAGAGCATTTTTTTTTACATGGGGTCAGTGACCCCCATTTGAAAGCTGGAAAGGATCCAAAGAAGACAAATAATTTAAAATTAAAAAATGAAGGCCAATTGAAAGATTGCTTAGCGTTAGCTACTCTATAAAAGTTAACTTCAAGTGAACCATCCGATTAATACTAGATGCTGAAAAGTGTTGTCAGAAATGTAAATCTGTTTTTAGCTATTGAGAAATAGTCAGTATATTTTGAGAATTTGCTGGACACAGTAATACTGGTCCCATGATCATGATTAGATGCATTTGAAATACACCAACCAGCAGTTGAATACAGGACCATTAATGTCGTTTGAGCCAAATGCATAGAATAACGCATACAATGTGCATCTAATTTTTTTTCCTTTTTTTTGCATTACAAATATTTTGTGAAGCAATGCTGGGTTTACTGCTATAGCTCTAGGACAATGTGTATGGTTTAAATGTTTCTGATTTAATTTAAGCCTTAGTGCAGAGATAAGAGCCTGGCTGTACAGACCATGGATGAAATTTACTTAACTCTGAAAATCCGCTAGCGTTGTCTTCGCCGCACTTCGCCAGGCGTAGAATCATCAGGACATTGCAAATTCATGAACATCCGAAGTTCCGCACAAGTTACCAATCGTTTGCGAAGTTTGCATGCGCAGGGGATGTGCAAGTGCGCATGCGCAGCCAATACACAGAGGACGGACACGTAAGTGAGCAGGCACAAGAAGAGAAAAACTGCTACCACTGCTTCTGGAACTAGGGGAAGGCGTCGGAAGAGGTACGTGCCTGGCGCCCCTCTACCTTTGCGCCCTAGGCACGTGCCTCTTCTGCCTACCCCTAGTTCCGGCCCTGGTGGAGCTGGGGGCGGAGTCCAAGAATCGAGCAGAACGGAGCTTTCTGTAGAAATCTTAGGGACTTGAACAGACTAAAGGTGGCCATTCACTATAAGATCCGCTCGTTTGGCAAAGGTCGACAAACGAGCGGATCTTGACCGATAAGCACACGGCTGGGTCAAACGATCGGATTACAATACTACGAATGGGCTCCGACGGGTCGCAGGACCGCATCAACTAGCCAATGCGGTCATGTATCGTAAAAAAAAACATCAAACTTGACCGATCGATATCTGCCTGATTTTTGACCTGATATCAATCAGTTGGACGCATCGAGAGCCCCCACACATGGGCAGATAAGCTGCCGAATCGGTCTAAAGGACTGATATCGGCAGCTTTAATCGGCCGTGTATGGCCACCTTAAATAAAGGGAATGAGGTAGCTGGGCAGGCATCAGGAGAGGCACAAAACACAGTAAGTCCACTCCCATACGACTTATTCTCCCCATATGTTGCTGCACTCCAAGCCAGTGTGGAGAAATCTGTACAGAGCTGTGGGCAGGCTGCTTTGTGAGATGTCTGTGTGTATTGACTTGTACTTCCCCCAGACACTTCCCTTATCAGCTTATCCCTTGCACAGATTTGCCAAGTAGTGTTTCTCCCACACTGAATCCATTAACTCTTTCCTTGCCTGAGTTATACAGGGAACTTTGAGTATCACTCATGTATTATAAGGGATAATGTACCCCCTACTGTAAATGATAAGGATATTAGAAGTAGGGATGCAACGAATCCAGGATTCGGTTTGGGATTCGGCCTTTTTCAGTAGGATTCTGATTTTTTTTCACTTTCTCCTTAAATTGCATATGCAAATTAGGATTCAGATTCGGTTCAGTATTCGGCCGAATCTTTCACCAAAGATTCGAGAATTCGGCCGAATACCAAATAGTGGATTCAGTGCATCCCTAATTAGAAGGCACTGAGGTGTTCTGTGACCATATAGAGGCACAAGGCTGCAGGCTGAGTTATAAAGGGTACTCTGAGTATCACTTGCATATTATAACAAGTAATGAACCCCATACTGTAATGTAACTATTGAATCCTTGTCATTTTTAAATAAGATGTTCATGGCTTATAATCAACAAAATGGTTAATAAGGACACACTAGATTTGTGTGGTGCCAGTAAAGAACATTTTACTGTACTGTAATGTAATAATATTAGTTAATTAATAACTGTAATAGTTTTCATTAATTACAGTTTTTCATTAAGTACAGCGAGAAAGGCAGTTCTTTATGCAGCTCTTTATTTTTTTCAGTTTTACCTCAATATATGTGTGGATGAGTTCAAAAATCAGTGTGTTTTAGAGGGCACCAAAGGGTGTAGCGAGGGTGCCAGTGACTGGGAGGAGGGATGGCAGAGGAGGGGATTGGTTACCAGGGAGGTGGTTAGAGCAGGATAGGTTGGGGTAGATGGGGAGGGTGTGTATATATACTGGCAATTACTTACCTGCTTCCTCTTCCCCCTGGATCCTGAAGCGCGGGTGGAGCAGCTGCCAGAAGCGTGTCCAGTTCCCCATCATGGCAGACATGCTAGCTGAGCAGGTGAGGGACAGAGTCCTGCAGCAAGGGACAGGTTGGGTGGAAGAGCTCCTGGCAGAGCTTGTCCCCACTGCATCTTCGTCCGGTACAGGGCGCAGCAGGCCTGCTACTAGGCGCACCGCAGAAGGGCCTGCGCGCCGTTACCGCCCCCCCTCCCGTCTCAGTCCTAGCCCTCCTAGGCCCAATACTCACGGCGCACGGAAGCGAGCGACCGCCCGCAGCGCCTCAGTGAGCGCAAAGGCGTCTGCTAAAGCAGCAGGAGCTCCTCAGGTGGCGATGGCTCCTGCGCAGCCACCACGTCTTCGCAGGGCGCAGACAGGGAAGCGCCCTGCTGATCGTATCCCTCCACCTGCCCCTGTGACTGCACAAGCTGCAAGTCAGCCTCCCCCCTAACTTTTCCTCCAAACCACACAGGGTGGGCGACTCCACACGCGGGGCCACTGCTTCCTTTAGCCCCAGCCACTGTAAATGGCCCCTCTGTAGCGTCTGAAGGGGATAGTGACCCCCCACAGTTATTTAATACCTCGGATCAGGCCTGTAGGGGGTTGTTCACATGGAGCACATGTCCCATTCCCCTGACAGTGAGTACATTACACCCTGCACACAGTAGAGATGATGCGGGTGAGCGAGGCCATACATTTTGGGGGGGTCGCCAGGCATCATAGCCTGTGCTCCATCATTGGTCGGGACAGACATGTCGCACGAACGCCTAGGGCTACTGCCCTCAGACGAGGCTCTCGGGTCCATTCTCCAGCATCCCTCACTCCTCCTCCTCACAGTCACCTGCTGCATACTCCCCTGCCTCTTCCTCACATGGGAGTTCAGAGGATCGCTTCAGGGAGCAAACGGCGGATTTCCCGCCGGTCTCGCTGTCCTCGTAGGGATGAACACCGGAGTGCAACATCAAAGTACTACTGCTACTACACCCCTGCCTTCCAGATCAGGTGAGTATGAGTGTTCTGGGGCATGGGCGGGTACTAGTAAACAGAATAGCGAAGTTTTTGTAGCACTTAAACAAATATTAGGCAGATTAGATGCCTCGTCTGCTACTCCACCGGCTGAACTACCATCCGCAAGTACATACAAAGATTCGTATTTTTGCCGGGGTTAGCCCAACTGGCTCTCATTTGTCAGCTGAGATCAAGGAAAAAATTTGGATTTTATTGAATATTTGGTCCCTTATCTCGCCTGATAAAGTGACGATAAAGAGCGGCGTTACGACAAAAGTGAGGATAAAAACCATAGAGTGGCAAAAACATTTGGAAATAGGCTTCAAGCCTTCTGGGTGCTCGCAGGTGTTATTGGCCCTAAGCATCCGCAGAAGTGTTCCCAGCTCTTGTTTATCAGGACCTTATTTTGGGGGCGTACAAAGTACATGGGGCTCAGCCTGGTGGAGATATGATGAAGAATTCAGGAGGAAGCTTGCCCTTAGACCAGACCTGGGTTGGACATGAGGCTACAGATGTGTGGATCAGACTCATGATGGCCCAACGACCCCCCCCCTTTTCGGCGGGGGCCCGCTGGGCATCACAGGCCAGCTCTGGCAGCCCCCCAGAAGGCCCAGGGTTTGCTGGCTATTTAATGAGGCCACTGCAGATTTTTTTGCACCTGCAAATTAAAGCATGAATGCTCCATATGTGGGGGAGCCCACTCAGCCTTCGGTGCTTTCTAAAAAAGGCAAGCACGTCCCACTCCCCAATCCCAAGTAGGACATTATTTGCCACTAACCTCAGATCAGCTGGAAAATACACCGACGGTGTGTAGAAGACAAGTTACGAAAGCGAATGGTTAGAGCGAGGCAGGAAGCAGGTCCTTTTGCATTCCTTACTCATTTCGCCAATTTGAGCGTTCACCCTTTGGATGGGTTCCAAAAAAAGTTTTATGTTGATACCAATCACCCTAGTCCTACCCCAAAGGTGGAGGTTCTGTTAACGATCGGGATTAGCAGGAGAAGATGCTTCGGTGTCTTATGCGCCCATTTGATCGAGCAATCGCATTGGGTTAGGCAAGCGGGCCCGCAGGGGTGCGCTTTCTAGGTAAAAGCCGATATTGAAATCAGCAGTCCGGCTCCTACCCCGTCCATAAAGATTGTTTCCATCTATTGGGGATTGCTATTTCAAAGACAATTTTACTACGATATGTGCCTGCCAATGGGTTGCTCTATCTCATGCTTCTACTTTGAGGTTTTTAGCTCTTTCCTGGAGTGGGTGGTTAAAAACAGAGTCAGGCTCGCCATTCTGTAACTCAGTTACCGTGGATGATTTCCTCTTTTTGGCCCAGCGTCCAGTAGCATTTGTACAGACCTGCTATCCACTTTTTGTTTTTTCGCTCAAAAGTTTTGGTGTCCCTCTCGCCGAGGCAAAAACGGAAGGTCCTACAGTCGTGTTGACTTTCCTCGAAATTGAGATTGACACTGTGAGATGGAAGTTCCGTCTTCCGTGGCGAAAAAATGGCTAAGTTGCTAGCTTTGGTCGAACTGGTCCAGGGGTGCATCCAAAGTTACTTTAAAACAACTCCAGTCCTCTTGGGTTTACTGGTGTTTGCTTGTAGAATCATGCCCATGGGGGAGGGTTTTTCCCAGAGATTGTCCCTGGCCACTAAAGGAGCTAAATCACCCCACCACTTTATCAGGATCACTAGACAATTGAAAGAAGATTTAGAAGTTTGGGAAACAATTTTTTACCGGGCTTTCAATGGGGAGGTCTTGCTGGTTGAGTCACGAAGTCCTTAATAGCGACTTGGGCTCTGTTTACAGATGCAGCCGGCTCAATAGGTTTTGGGGCTATCCTCGGCAACCAATGGTGTTTCGGCGCCTGGCCACAACACTGGGTCGAGGCTGGCCTTGTGGTCGAAATCTAACCTACTCGAACTATTCCCCATTGTGGCGGCGGTGGACCTCTGGGGCGGAAGCCATGTCTCATAAAAAAGTCTGCTTTTGGGACTGATAATCTGAGTGTTGTGTTTGCCATTAACAACTTAACATCTTCGTCTTTACCTGTTTTTATCTTTGTTACGACAGGCTGGTCCTGCTTGCTTAACACATACACATTTGGTTTCGGGCAAAGCACGTGCCAGGGGTTGACAATGCAGCCAGCTGATGCTCTTCTCGTCACAGTGCAGAAAATTCAGGAGACCTAGTCCCGGGAGCCGGATTCCATTGGTCGGGAATGCCCAATTTCCTTGTGGGAGATAGTGGAGCGCAGCTTATGAACATGGTCGATCTTCAGGTGGTAACTTGGGTTACGCATGGTAAGGCTTGGGCTGAGTGGTTATCTTTGTTTCCTGTTGGGTCATCCGACACCTGTTTTACGGTGGAGTACATTTTAAGCTTCGGGGCCAAGGTTCACTCAGTTGCTGTCGCAAGGAAACGCCTGTCCGCCTTTAGGCCTTTTTGTTTAAACTTATAGGGGTGGAAGATGTCACCAAACGATTTCCCATTCTGCAAGCTATGAAAGGTTTGGAGGAGGAGTTATGTCAGAAAGAGTCCAGGAGACCTGTATCTTTTGCACTGTTGTGCCGACTGTTGGCAGTTTTGCCTGACGTGTGTACGTCTAGTTATGAGGTCTCCCTTTTAAGAACGGCTTTTGCTCTGGCATTCTTTGCAGCGTTGGGGTTGGTGAACTGGTCCCGCCGAGTAAGTTCAAACCGGGAGGTTTACTAGCTAGTGACGTTCTCCGTCATAACTATACCATTCGTTTACGCATTCGGAGGTCCAAGACGGATTTATGGACACGGAACGGCTGGTGGCATCACTGTTAAACAGCATATAGACCTGCGTCCGGCCCATGTCCTTACACTTTAGTCTTCCAAATGTATCTTCAAACTTCGGCAGCCGCTAGTCCTCGCTGGTCCGCATTGGAGCAGCCGACGGCAAGCCGAGTACACTGAGCGTCCTCAACGAATGAAACATATCAAAAAGATACGCCGTCGCCTGCGAAGAATCAGCAATCCGTTTTGGAACTCACTTATGTTATGCCCCTGACATTTACTCGAACGCCTTAATTTAGCAGAGGCCTCCAACCAAGCGACGTTTGGCTGGTCGGGCCACTCCCGTATAGCCGTACGGTGCTGAATCCAGAAAAGACGTCCCACTCTCGTCCTGAGGCAGGACAACCTTGGGTAAATTTAGAAGCGCGAGCGTTCAATTCAATTGGCGCGAGCCTCTTGCGGGTTACGCTTGCGTTAACAGGTTTTACCAGAAGGTCGTGGTAATCAGCACGAGACTCATCCCCCCCAGTGTGACTAAGCTTATTCCAGCCAGCTAGGGAACTAACCTCACGGACAATTGCGATGCTACAGCGGAACACTTTTGTCTGTAGATTCGGTCCGATCACTGGCCAGAATTTTAACAGCCCTTTTTCTCTGAGATGCGTCAACTGTCTGCCGTCCAAAAAATTCCCCGGCTACTCCTGGCGGCCAGGCGCTAGGATCCAGATAGCATAGAGAGACCAAAAGGCTCTTCTTAATGCTAGCAATTTCCCGTTTTGTATCCAGCGACAGGCGGTTCGGTGTATGTAGTTCCCGCACCGCAGTGTAAAGAGTATTGATCAAGACTCAGTGTTGCAGTGCCATGGATGCTTCATTATTAAATGAATATTCAGCCAATGGACGATTTTTCTTCCGGTTTCGCGCGAGCGGTATTGGTGAGGGCTCTTTCCGTCTGGGCTGGGGCTCGAAGTCAGTGTAGCTCTTCACCCATAACTACCTCCCGTGGCGGGGAGGTAAAAAAGTGTCCTATGCCATTATCCATTAGAGTCGTATACTCGTTAATACTGGTCGGCCGTAACCTCACAAATGCACACCCACCGCGCGCTGCGGTGGCTAAGGCATCTAGAGAATATACATGGTTCAAGCTGAAAATGTACATGGCAAAGCTTTTTCTGTTTACATTAATTGAAATCAATAATCTGTTCAAATAAAAAGCTGTGGCCGACCCTCACCCACATAAAGGAAGTTTCTGTCACTCAGCGTGGATCTTTTCATATGTTAAGTGTATTAACAGCTAAGATGTTAGTGCCCTACACAATAAGCAAACATAGCCTCCTCACAGTCACATGTGGGCGGCTGTTTTATTTTTTGCCCCGCTGCTTTCTTACTCCCAGTCCAGACCCTAAGTGAAGCCTGAAGTCCAGTCAATTCCATTATTAGGCACTGCTTCTAACTAACCTCACTGGCGTAACAGGCTTCAGCCAGTGCAGGCGCGCCCCCTGCAAACCGCAGGGTGCACGCGATTGTAACCGTGCACAAACAAGGCGACACCACCGGCTGTGCAGGAATGTTCATTTTTAATACGGCAGTGGATGGCGCAAACAAGCGCTGACCTCTCTTTGTCGTCAAAGAAGGCTTAACCTTTCGTCCAGTGGCGCACTTAGGGTTGTAGGCCTGCCTTGTGAAGGTATGTGCGCTGGACCATGGATCGCACCAGGTGCGCATTCCTACCCAAGCTGATTGTAATATGTCTAAATTTTATAAAACTGTTCAATTACGTTTGGAAGCAGAATCTGTTATTTATAGTCTGTTCGTGTTCTGATGTGTTAGTGTGAAGATGATGTTACTGTGCGTGTGTGACTTACTGTGTGTTTACTGCCTGTTGTTTGTTTTAACATGTGCTGTCTAAGAGTGAGTGTGTTACTGCCCCGTCGTTATGTGTGTGTAACAACCATTACAATTTGTAAAATGAAACATGGCTATTAGGGCAGCGTGTGCGCACACAAAAAAATGGCCATGCGCCAAAAACTTTTGAACAAGTTCCCCATAGCTTCCTAACCAATTCTTCTGCATCTACAGAATATCGCTCCGACGAATGGCACTTAAAAATCCACTCGAATCGTGCTCGACTCTCCAAAGATTTAAATCAGTCTATCACACACAGCTAGTACAAAATAACGAATCCGAACACGACTATAATACAACAACAAAACCGTCCTCTCGAGTAACGTTCGATCGTAGGCAATAAGATGTCAAGAATCCTTCGCACTTTCGCATACTTTCGAAGCATGTTCAATTACGCAATTAAGTAACCCTCACATAATTCGACTACTACGGTAAAAATCTGCCCCTAACATGCTATCCTTTCTCAATATCTTGCGAATTAAATAAACTAAATAATGAATGATAAATGGACAAAAAGGGACCTTAGAATAGGCCACACTCGTCAGATGCTTTCATTTTGTTCTATTTAAATGCTTACTGTCTTTAAGGCAAAGGAAAGCGTTTAAAGCATCAAAACCAATCATTAGAAATAAAGAATGTAAATGACAAAATGAGATGCCTTAGAAACCCAGCGCATCCTCCTCCAATTTTAAAATTACACTTGTCTTAAATGGACCTCTTACTTATCCTTTAACCAGTCCACCATGTATCAATTTAACTATCCTAGATTTACAGCTGCAATGACACTGGCTGTTCAAAATCACAGACCATTTAAATCCAATTGCGGCAAGCCCCCACCCCCCCCCCATTTCTATGTATAATGCCAGATAGGTAAGATAACAAGAACATACTTGATGTCCAAATATCCAATACCCTGCTGAATCCAGAATGCTTGCATTTCACAAGGTCTAACTACCACAATATTCTTTTTTTTCAACATGAACTGCCATTTATCATCCTATCACAGTTCAAAAGATCTAGAGAAGCTGACTGACCAATCTCAGGTTAGCAGTTGTATAGATTAGCGATTTTGATTAAAACTGTGCCTGTGACTTTTCAACACTAAAATTTACATTATGCACCAACTTTTCATTTTTTGACCTGTATTCTGTTATTCCTGCATGCGGTTCTGCCAACGTAAGTGGTAGAGCCCTGCGGGCTAGTGCATCATATGCTCATGTGAACTTAAAAAAGATTTTACAAGGGAGAAGCGCCCATACTTGAAACTGTTTGCGGAAATCAGCCGAGTGTCAGAGGCCCGTGACTGAGACAATTTCAGGATAAGTTTGTGGGAAAGTCTAAAGACTAAAAAAAGTGTTTGTTCATGTGGCTTTCAGTAAGCTTACACATTCACATCCTAATCTGTAGGCAAAGATGTTCTTTAATAATTTAACATCTGATGAAGGCCAATTGACTGAATATAATAATACTGATCCTATTCTGTATTAGATGAACTCATGTTTTAGTATACTTATACACTGGACCTACTCACACTATTAAACACGAATTGCAAAATATCCTATCTCTGAAACGCATCATTAATAATCTTTATCACGCCATATGCACGAACAGATCACGATGTGACCCAAGGGAGATTTGTCCATTTAAATGTTTACGAAAACTTCTCACAGTCGAGCCTCCAAAGACTGAAATACTGAAGACTTTCAGCATGGCAATACAGTGCCCGAGAGCCATCTGGGAATGGGGCATGAAAGCAACAAAAATGTTATTAAAATGACAATTCTTTCTACATAAATCATTCCATTACTTATGCATGCATTTACTACATGCTCCAAAGGGCACCTAAACCTGCTTGGTTAGGCCCTGACTCTCCTTGTCCAGAAAATTCCTGATTCCCCCTTGATATAGAATTCACAGATTATACATTTAACATAACTTCTCAGTGTTTTAGTCCAAATGAACCCTGACGGCAGCAATGTTATTAAACGCGGCCATGCAACTTGTACTTCTGTATTTATTAGGGGTCTAGAGATTTAAATTTGCACTGCCGAATATCAGACTCCATGCCGTTGAGTATCTCTTCATCCTATGAAAGCATCGGTACAAGTGTCTATCGCGTCCTCTTACACATGTAACAATGTGCTTCTATTCTTACCAAAACAGCCAGACTGCAATCCCTCTTCTTAAAGGAATACTGTCATGGAAAAAAAAAATCTAAAAAACAATGCCCATCAGTGAATATGCTACTCCAACATAATTCTGCCCCACTGAAATCCATTCTCAAAAAGAGACAGAAAACAGATTTTTTAAAATTAATATTTAACACAATCTACAACATGGCTAGCCACTCTAGAACAACCATATTGCAGTTCTCAGCTTCCCCCAGTTCATCTGACTTTTCGCCCGATAAACTTCCAGCTCACTCATTTACTAACACACCCTAACGGCCCCAGTAAAACCAGGCCACAACAACAATGCAGTTGACAACTGCCACAACCCTGAAGCTTGTATTGAACCAGCCTGACCAGCTGCTAAGAAAGAATTGCGTTTACGAAAAGACCAACATCAATAGGCGATCAAAGAGTACAGCCCCCTGTAAAACCCGTTCATCAAACCACACCGACAGTGAGCACATACTAAGTCCCGACCAACTGTTCCGTCGATGCTACATATGCATCGAGGCGACTCCCCCTTCACACTGGGTTGAACACAGTAACTGGCCAGGGGCTGCAAATAGGACCAGCATTCTAAGACATCAGAATAGGCAAATCCACCTTTAGTTCGCTGCTGAACTTGCTGCAACCCTGGATTATCCTCCCTGGATGTCAAACCCAACCAATAAAGCAACTCTTGAGTGTCCCTTGGTAGGATTGACCAACTTTTTCTACAATGTCTCAATCTATCTCCTCGC
>NC_054376.1:25889549-25943465 GCF_017654675.1 Xenopus laevis | reverse complement strand
TCTGCAACAATTCTCGTACACCATCAACATTTCAAAGAAGTCCGGCGATCGCTGTGGGAGTCTCTTTGGCGAGAAGGTGCGCCTGCTGACGAGACAGGCTCGTAGTTGTCGTCTAGGCTATATACTAACGTCAATAAGTCTTTCCCAGTTTCCGTTAGGTAAAATTAGGTACCTCGGCTTTACTCGAGATCGGTAATACTCGAGATATATCACGGGTAATACTATTTTTTTGCCCATTTATAAATAGAAGAACTATTTAAGTAATTTGAGCCACAGAATAAAACCAATAGTTATCATAAAGCTGTACAACACACCACAATGATACAAATCACTATTTTATACACATTATGATGTTGTACTAAGCTGCCCGTGCAGAACTATTAGATGCAATGCTGGGGATATCATAGAGCTAATGAAAAGTTACTCTGACACAGATACATTTGTGACATATTTTTTGAAACTCATGTTGATTGTTGACGTTTTTGGATCTGTTCAAAAAACAATTTCTATATGATTTGCTAATTATTATCAGCTCTCTTACATTAGAACTACTTTTCATACCTAAACACAATATGTCCCACAGATATCTTTTTTTTTTTATGGCCACACCCCCTAATTACCACGTCCATTTTACGACATTTGGCAGGTTTTGAAAGTTTTTACACATATCTGGGAGTTTTGGGGTGGTGGCAGACAGATTCGGGGGAGATTAGTTGCCCAGCGACAAATCTCCTCTTCTTCAGGAGACTAATCTCCCTGAAAAGCCTTCCCACCGGCAAGAATGTAATTGCCGGTGGGATGGCAAATTAATCGGTTTGGTTTTCCGAAGTCGCACAAAGTTTCCTTGTGAGGCAACTTCGAGTGACTGGAAAAGAAGTGATCCAAATGCCGTCCCGCCGGCGATTCGCATTCTTGTCGGTGGGAAGGCTTTTCAGGGTTGCCCAAAGAAGAGGAGATTTGTAGCTGGGTGTCATACCTCCCAACATTCTGGAAATAAAAAAAGGGACAAAAAAGTTGCTGCACGTATCGCGGCATACTTTTTTGATCACACCCTTTTTGTGGCCACACCTCCTAAATTACCATGTTAATTTTACAAAATTTGGCAGGATTTGAAAGTCTGAACAATTTCTGTGTTTTTTTTTCCAGTTATTACAGTTTTGCTAATGAAGGTGAATTGCCCTTTTAGGGCTATTCCACACGGGGAGATAGCGACGCGTTTGCGGTCGCGGCGACAAAGCGCCGCGACAGTCGCCGCGACCGGCGCAGGCGACAGTTTTGTATGGGCGCCTATGTAAAAACGCCTGTGCTAACCACACGAGGCGATGCGCTTTTCAACAGTCGCTCTGAAAATGCCTCGCCAGGCTTTTTCAGGCGACTGTTGAAAAGCGCATCGCCTCGTGTGGTTAGCAACAGGCGTTTTTACATAGGCGCCATACAAAACTGTCGCCTGCGCCGGGTCGCGGCGACTGTCCGCGGCGCTTTGTCGCCGCGACCGCAAACGCGTCGCTATCTCCCCGTGTGGACTAGCCCTAAGCGGTGAGTCTAATGTCTCCCAAGGGACCTGTTATCTTATATTGTTACAATTACTTATTTGCTTATCTGACCCTGACAAAACTTTCCTAAGTTTGTCAATTTTAGGGACATTTTCAAAAATCACCTTAAAACTTCCACCCTGCCGCATCGTATGTCCCACATACTATTGAGTATCAAGATAAATCACCCCAAATATGAAAGCCTGGGGTCCTCTGAACAGTTTCATGCACAAAATGTATAGGTGTACCTAAGCTCGTGGCATATAGGGGTCCCCAAAATAAAGACCCCACATATTCTGTCATTTCAGGTACTGCAAAATCAACACATTTACATCATTTTGGGGGGGGGGCAAAGGTAGAAAACAGTAAGTTCACCCCAGAAAACCATATATTTTCAGAAGTACACATTTCCACGAATCTAAATTGGGTATGCATGTCTTTGTACTCCAAAGTACCAAGCCGCAAACCATTCCTAAATTTGGTGATTTTGGTGACATTTCCAAAAATCACCTCAAAATTCCCACCCTGCAGAATCGTATTTCCCACATACTTTTAGGTATCAAGATAAATCACCCCAAATATGAAGCTTAGGGTCCTCTGAACAGTTTGATGACCAATATGTATAGGTGTACCCAAGCACGTGGCATATAAGGGGCCCAAAAGGAAGACCCCCATATGGTTTGTCATTTCAGTTACTGCAAAATCAACACATTTACATTGTTTGGGAGGGGGGGGGCAAAGGTAGAAAAAAGTAAGTTCACCCCAGAAAACCATATGTTTTCAGAAAGCACACATTCCCACGGATCTAAATTGGATATGCATGTCTTTCTACTCCAAAGTACCAAGTCTCAAGCCTTTCCTAAATTTGCAGATAAAACCAATGGTTTTTACATTTCTGAAAATCACCTAAAAATATTGCATTGGCCGCATTTATGTCACCCAATTTCTTACATACAATTGTAAAACACCATAAATACTGATGCCAAGGGTCTATTGAACAGTTTGATGCCCAATATGCATTGATATACCAAGGCAAGCTGGCATGTGCGGACCCTAAATGAAAATAGTGCATATGAGTTTTTTCCACTGCCGAATCGCCTTCTGTGAACATAGACCCTTGACTTCATATTATGTGCCTCAAGACCCTCCTAACAGCAAAGACCCCCCAAAGCCATATTTTTTTGAAAAGTACACATTCTGATGAATTCCAACAAAGATAAAGACGTCTTGATACAGCAAACTACCAAACTGCAAAGGTTTTCTAAACGTAGAGGTTTTTACAGCATTTCTGAAAAATCACATCAGCTGTGGGCAGCTGTGGAGGAAGGAAGAGGTGTGGAAGTAGCAGCAGCGCCATTTGCAGCGCATTTGCTACTTTGAAGTTGGTATCTGCGAACAATCTCATCACAGATCCGACTTGACAGCCTCCCAGCCTCGTTGCCCAGGGGGCTGTCAACCCTTCTGACTCTCTGCAGAGGCAGCAAAAACCGCTGATGCATAGAGAAGGGCTCAGCTGCAGGAGAACGTATGAGGTAGCGTTCTTGGCAGCCTGAGCCCTGAACTGCCAGCACGTACGTGCTTGGCGGTTAAAGGGTTAAACTGTGCATTTCTATGAAGCAAAGAGATTGACTGATATAATTTTTTGTTCAGAAGGGCTTATATGATGCATGCATGTTTTATTGCTGTTACTCTGGTAATGTTGTTGGATAGTATTATCGTCAGTCAATAAAGTTTCTAAGTTTTGAAGATGCATTTCTGGCCATAAATATCACAGTAAAAATTGCCATAATAACCGCCATAAAACAAGACTATTTTATAGCATAAATATTCGCAAAAACTTAATTTGTTGCCAGAAAATTCTCAACCTGCAAAAATTACCAACTAACGTAAGCTGGTTCGTTGATGTAGTTACCACAAGTGATCACAATGACTTCTGAGTGGATCGCTGTTTAGTAAACTTAGTCGCTGTGAATATTCTGGAGGAAAAATATTCTCAGCAATAACATACGGAAACTTAAAGGACCAGTAACACAATTTTTAAAAATAAAATAAAACAAATTCATACACATTACTTACTTCCAATATGCTGATCTTTCCTGCTGTTTAGATAAGACATAGGAGAAAACTCAAACCGGCACTGTCCCACGGCGTCCAAGGGGTTGCCGCCATCTTCTTGCTTGTTTCCCTTCTTCTCCCCTACGTACGCGCTGCTGTGTGTCTCTTCCGGGACTGACTTCCGGGTTCATGACGTCACTTCTGGATGCTTTTCTCCCCTTTGCCGGCATCTGTTCTGTCCACCGCAGGCTTTTCCTCCCCTCTGCCGACATCCGTTCTGTCCCTCGCCTTTCTCTCTCTACAGCCGTTCTGTGCCCCCAGCCTTTCCCTCTCCTCTACCGGCATCCATTCTGTCCCCATTACCTCCTGGGCTGCTCTGTGTTCTGACTTCTGGCTCCTTACTTCTGGTTCTGTGTACAGGAACAGCGTAGGGAGTGCGCACGCCATGGTGAACAGATCGCCTTTTTGCCGTTTTCCAATGTAATGGAGAAAAGGTGTTTTGAATTTTTTTTTAAAAAAAACGCTAGGTGTGTTATATTAATTTATTAGGTCATGCCCATTATTTTAAAGCATATATAATGTATTTCTTATATAAAAATTTTGATGTCACTGGTCCTTTAAAGTCAAATTTACCGCACTTTAGTAAAC
Source organism: Xenopus laevis (assembly GCF_017654675.1). Lineage (NCBI taxonomy): Eukaryota > Metazoa > Chordata > Amphibia > Anura > Pipidae > Xenopus > Xenopus laevis. Next base: position 25,939,230 of record NC_054376.1, on the reverse strand, counting down.
AGACCCCTATGTCCTAATATAAAAACTGACAAATACAAGAGGTCCTCTGCTCTCAACCCATTAACAATATATTTACAACATTGAGAAATGTTGTGCAGACAGCTACTAAAATGCCTTACCCTTTAAACAAAACAGGGATTGTTTGTCCATATATTGCAATATATTTAAGCTGGCCAACTACGTCACAGTCATCCCTGGTCTGGTCAGACCTACACTTAACTTTATCTTATTCATTAAGAATTCTAGTACTTCATTATACATTTTACACAGGGACTACAATTTACCTGCAGCTTACTTGCTGCTTTCAAGGTTGAAATTCCCAAACATGGTTGCCCTTTTATAAAAGCTGAGCACACGTGTGTCTCCATACCTGAGCAGGCAGGAAGGGAGAAGTTGAACCTAGACAGGTCAGGTCTAGCCAATGATAGATTATTCTCTTTATAGGTCACTCTAGGGGGTATATTTATCAAAGAGTGAAGTTAGAGATTGCAACAGTCCTCTGGAATGAAATTCTGCCACTCTCCATTAAGTTTTTTATGGGATTTTATAAGACGTATCACTTTCACCCATTGATAAATACTCTTTTAAAAATCCCATAGAAATGAATGGAGAGTGGCGAATGTTCACTCTAGTGATCTCTAACTTCACTCCTTGATAAATATACCACTGTGTGATAGACAAATCAATAGAAAGCTTGATATTTTAGTGAAAAAAAACATGGAATTTTTGAGATTTATTATACCCCAAGGCTGCTAAAGGTCCAGATCCAAAAATACTCCATCTCCAACCTGTCAATGGCAAAGGTCTCATTTAAAATTTAAAGATTTTATGGTCTGCGCTGAGGTGGCCATACATGGGCTGATAAAAGCTGCCGACAGACTTTCTGGCCCGTGTGTGGGGCCCTCTGATGGGCTTCCCCGATTGATATCTGACCGAAAGTCAACCAGATATCAAATCTGTTCATCAATGAGGCACCTCGATCCGACCGCCCACATATCCTACATTATGATTTGATCACTGGACCCTAGGGCCCACGATCAGATCAGCCTGATATCGCCCACCTCAAGGTGGGCATATCGGGAAGAGATCTGCTCATTTGGCAAATTTGCCACCTTAAGAGTTCGCTCTGTTTAGGGAAAAGGCTGAAAGCTGGGTGAACCTCCTTACAAGCTGTGTTCTCTCTCTTACACTTACCAATGGTACTTTAATTAATCAGTTCTATGGTAAAGTTGCAAGAACCACTGGTGCCCAATCATTGTCCAGTACATATAGTTGCACAACACCCTGCCTCCACACCAGGGCCGCCATTGGAAATCATGGGGCCCCGTATAACAAAATTTTCCCACACTGGTGCCAAAGCCCCACCCCAGATCCCACCCACTCCACATCACAGTTAAAAGACCACACAGACATCAGCGCTAAAAAAAAGTAACCCATCCCTACACGCAAGTTCTTATAAAGCTATTGATGGTCAGGGCCCCCTTATAAGTAAAAAAAAAAACATTGGCGCCAGGGCCCCCATAAAAGTTTTTTTTAAAAGCATTGGCACCAGGGCCCCCCTTACAAGTTAAAAAAAATTGGGGCCCCAAAATTTTAAAAAAAAAATAGGTGCCAGGGCCTCCCTTACAACTTAAAAAAAATTGGGACCTCCCTTACAAGTAAAGAATTCAAAAAATTCTCAAAACTATGAAAAATGTAGCGAAACCATGAAAAATTTGAGAAACGCATTAAAGTCAATTTGTGTCAAAATTATTCTCACCCGCAACAATTTTTACACGAGCGACAATTTCTACATGCGCAACTTTTTTGTTCAAATTCATTAAAGTCAAAGGACGTCAAAATAATTTTGATGCGCAATATTTTTATGCTCTTGACAATTTTACACGTGCGACTTTTTTGTCCAAATGCATTAAAGTCAATAGGCATCAAAATTCTTTTGAATTATAATCTCGTATTCACTAAGGGCTACCTCTGAATGATATAAAGCACTGTAATGGATTTGGGACATAGAAGTAATACATTGATATCCGATGAATGTCCCTAACTAATTGTGTTTTACAAAAAAAGAGGTTTCCAGCAACATTTTTAAATATTACTATTTATTATAAGTTATATATAGTATTCTGATCAGTCATTTAATTATTAATTTTATGAAGTGAATATGAAAATACATTAGTATCTGTACTACTATATGGCAATTTTATGATCATAACTTTGTAACTAAAACCCCTTTTGTATGTTTAAAACTGGCCAGATCAGTTGCACTTCCATTGTATTTTATTTATATTTATGTAGCCTTGAAGTGCTTGACTATCTCTCCCCTGTAAATGGTACAGTAGTGGGTATCAGCCTGTTAGGGGGTTTACCTATTATGCTCTGAATAATCGGAATTTGAATAATTTGTAGTTTTTGGACTAAAAAAACTATGAATTTTTCAGAATTTATTACAGACTGATGGTCTTAAAAGTCTGATTCCGAAAAACGGCATCTCAAAGCTCTCAAGTCCTGTATAAGTCAATGGGGAAGGTCCCAGTGTCTGCGCTGCTGTCCGTACTGATAGCCAATAATTTTGGGGACTTTGAACCAAAAAGATGTAAAACTCTGAAAACTTGTAGTATTTGTGGAAAAGTATGAAAATCCGTACTTTTCGGGCAAAGCTCCGGAGTTATCAGATTTTTCCCCGACCCAATTTTTTTCGGAATTTTTAATGATAAATAAGGTACAGATTTTTATGTTAGAAAGACTCCGAAAAACAGGACCTTAATAAATAACTCCCTTAGACTGTTAGCCTATGGAAAATATGAGGGGAGGTAAATAGTTAGAACCATCATATGGGGTTTACCGTGACGTGGTGTGGTGGCTTGGCAATTTTATGATCATAACTTTGTAGCTAAAACCCCATTTTTTGAAGTACAGATGAACTAGCCAACATGGCAAATGCAAAATGCACCATATCAAAAAAGCAACCAATAGACTATTTTGCCACTTGTTTTTTTACTGTACATGTGCAATGTCAAAATGTGTGCTTTGTTAATGTGACTGTGCCAAAAAAGTATGTGTGTGTGTGTAAGTGTATAAAAGTGTGTATCTGGGTGCAGGCAGGAGGGACTAGAGGTAAATAGCTTTCAGAAATAGGGACATTGTGTGAATAAAAATTGTAAATGTCCATTACTGGTGGGACAGAAAGCAGCAGTTAAAGCAAACAAGTAATTTTCATCCATCCAGCCTGATACCAATGGCCATGAAAGTACTGACTATGACTTCGAATCGAAGGATTCGTAGTAAAAATCGTTTGACTATTCAATAGTCGAAGTACTGTCTCTTTAAAAAAAACTTTGACCCCCTAGTTCGCCATCTAAAAGCTACCGAAGTCAATGTTAGCCTATGGGGAAGGTCCCCATAGGCTTGGCTAACTTTTTTTGATCGAAGGATATCGTTCGATTCGAAGGATTTTATCGTTCGATCGTACTATCTGCGCTAAATCCTTCGACTTCGATATTCGAAGTCGAAGGATTTCAATTCCCAGTCGAATATCGAGGGTTAATTAACCCTTGATATTCGACCCTTAGTGAATCAGCCCCATACAGTACCTATGCATTGTATTTTTATATTTTCAATGAAAGTTAAAAAAATTTTTTAAATGAAGACCAGTTCATACACTGGTTACAATTGTCCAGACCTATAACATACTTACATATAACTTAAAGAAGAAATAAAGCTTAACTAAGGAAGTAGGGCGGAAATGTTGTACATTATGTTTTGGGCTTCTATACCAACCCAAGGCAACCACAGCCCTTTAGCAGTAAAGATCTGTGTCTCCAAAGATGCCCCAGTAGCTCCCCATCTTCTTTTCTGCCGATTCACTGCACATGCTCTGTGCTGCTGTCACTTACTGAGCTTAGGGACCCACTCACAATATACAGTACACATAGAATAAAAATGTCACAATATAAGGCTGATTAGTAAATAATACAGATAATTACTACATGGCAGCACAGAAACCAGTGCAATTAGCATCAGAATGTAATAATCAGCCCTGTAGCATCAGCTTATATTTCAGACAAACTTAATTTCAAGAGCCACCATTCATCCCACGCCCCCAAAAAGAGGTGGGTGAGTATGTCTTGGGTGGGCTAAACCTAGTGTTACATCAGCAGTTTCTTCACCAGTGATTTTCCACTGGCAGAGAAACAGCTGATTCAGTCCCTTGGTTTTTTTAACATCAATTCATGTTTATTGATATAGTTTCATATAAAACACAAGGGATAAGCTAACTGTAATTTATGGGAGATCTTACGTATAATTGAAATATATTTTGGTCCCCTTTAGTGATGGGCTAATTTGTCCCATTTCGCTTCAACACGAATCACGTGAATTTCCCCTGAAGTTTGCGAAACTGGTGATAAACGAAAATGAAGCACGAATTTTGACACCATCGTCAGAACTGTTGCCGGCGGAGAAAAAAACTTTGTTGCTGCCATTGGAACCGTCGCCATCAAATTTTCGCGGCAAGTTTGCAAATGTTTCTGTCTGCACCGAAAAACACGCAAATTTACAGTGAATTTCTGCCTGGCGAATAAATTCATCCATCCATTACTGCAGTTTCAAAGTAATACATTATAATAATATATGAGGTTGAAAAAAAACTTGCATTCAACCATCAACTCAAAATGTGTGTGTAAGTGAAAGTAGCTGAACTGATCTGCTAACTGACCCAGAGGAAGGGGGGAATACATTAAACACATGTATGCTACAGTCTGATACAAATGAAGGCAGCACTCCAGTAGGAATGAATGGCATATTTATTTGGTAGGCAACTAAGGATACAAGTCCTTTAACCCTTTAAAGGGGTGGTTTACCTTTCTATTAACTTTTAGTATATTATAGAATGGCCTAACTTTATTTCTATTTTATAGGTTTTAATTATTTGCATTTTCCTTCTGACTCTTTCCAGATTTTAAATGGCGGTCCCTATCTAAAAAAAAAATGCTCTGTAGGCTACAAATTTACTGTTATTGCTACTTTTTATTATTCATATTTCTATTCCGGTCCTCTATTGTTCATTTTCCTGTCAATAAAATCAGTGCATGGTTGCTAGGGTAAATTGGACCGTAGTGACTAAATTGCTGACTTTACAATCTGGAGAGCTGCTGAATAAAAAGCTAAATAACTCAAAAACCACAAATAATAAAAAATTAAAACCAATTGCAAATTGTCTCTGAATATATACATCATTCTTAAATATAACTTAAATATAAACAACCTCTCGCTTTTGTCTATCATTTTGTAGAATACTATATGCAGAACATTATGTTCCCATAATTCTTTTCGGTATCTCCTCTTTATTAATAATTATCTTATGTGGCTTAGTATGATGATATTCCAGGAATATATAATGGTTTATCCCTACAAAGCCCATCTCAAGAGATAATCCCCCACATATACAGGGCCGACCTATTTAATCCCAGGAGTGGGTTTTTATTCCATATATGTCTGTCACGGCCTACCAGGGACCCAACGTTTCAAAATCAACCCCCTTCCCAATTCCTTTCCCCTTATTATTTTCCTGGACAAGGTTTACAACTAGTAAATATACTATGAATGTATTATATATAGATATTGGTAAATGCCATAATGGCTGTGAATTTTTTTATGTATGGAGTGTAAAGTTACAAGCTACAACATTAATGGAATTAACAACCCTGTGAAAAGGGCACAAATAGCGGGTGAATGCAAGAGATTGGGTTGTAATGCTTCAGGAAACCCATTTTAAGAGTGGTGAAGTTCCTCAACTAAAGTTTAACCACCACACTAATATATACAATGGCAACAATCCTGAGAGGAAAAGTTTAGGAGTGATGATACATAATACATAAAGATTTACCATGGGTGATAACAGATCAAGTATTAGCAGAGAACTGATCTGAACTGCATGTGCAGCTTCTCTGTAAGTGAGGACAGACACACCAACTTCCGGGTGAACAGTAACTTGGTTGCTTTATAGAACTCAGCATAACATGTGCAACAGGAACTTTTCATAGAGAGCATACACAGGAAAAGGAAGAAGAAAATCACACAGGGTTACAGGTCAAATATGACATCATATTGCTAAGCAACAATAGACACTCCCTGCATTAAGTAAAATGCATTGGAACAATCTGTTTTCCAACAGTTAACACAAATAATTCACTCTACAATATAAAATGTCATTTCTGAACCAGCAAGTGTATTTTTTTACTTGTAATATTGGTGTGTAGGCAGCCATCTCAGATCATTTTGCCTGGTCATGCGTGTTAAAAAAAAAAAAAACAGCACTTTAGAACTGCTTTTTGACAGGCTGTCACATGACTGAGGACAGCTGGGAAACTGACAATATGTCTAGCCCCATGTCAGATGTCAAAATTAAATATAAAAAAACTGTTTGCTCTTTTGAGAAATGGATTTATAGTGCAGAATTCTGCTGGAGCAGCACTATTAACTGCTACATTTTGAAAAAACTTTTTTTCCATGGCCTAAAGTCTAGACACCTCTTCTCATGGCCTGAATGTGCCTCTGAATGTGATACAGATTCATATAAGCACACCAATGCCGTGCCTGTCAGTGCATAGAATGGAAGATAGTGTATCAGCTTTATCTTCACCTACATTTCTATGTTGGCAGAGAAATTACTGAGTGTACCACAACCAAATCCTGCAAGATCTGCAGGGACCAGAGCTGCCATCAGAGAAGGACAGGCAGGAATTGTGTCAGTTGTTCCTGAACTGCTAAGAAATTATTAGGATTTATCACAAAATAGGTAGAGTTTGGACAGATGTGGTAAGGGTTAAGATTTCACTGGCTGTGACTACTGAAATAGTCTGCACTCAGATCCCCAGCACCTATTTTACAGAGATGTACACCTAAAAAAACAGTTGATGCAAAGTTACTCAGGGTTCTTCACTAAGTATTCTTAAGTCTACATTCACTTTTTATTTTAAACTGGTTACGCCACAGCCTAGGCAGAAGCCTCTTTTGGCCACCTATTAAAACTGCCTGACCCATAGGTTAACTGACTATACAGAGTATAGAACGTTCATAGACAGTTTGGATCACTCCAGAGGCTGCTGCTATCTGAGGCAGAACCCCTTGAGTATGGTGAGTGGGGTGCATGGCTAGTGAAGAGAGCACAATTGCAGGTAAAGGGCAGACTATGAAACACAATGGGGTAAATTTATCAAAGAGTGAAGTTCCGCCACTAGAGTGAAATTCCGCAGCTCTCAATTCATTTCTATAGGATTTTGAAAGGCGTAATTATCAATCGGTGAAAGTGAAAGTTCACCCTTTGATAAATACGCCTATAAAAATCCCATAGAAATGAATGGAGAGTGGCGGAATTTCAATCTAGTGGCGGAACTTCACTATTAACTTCACTCTTTGATAAATATATCCCAAAGAGCTGTAATAAGTATTTCGAAAGCAATCACTGTGTTTTTATAACCAGTTTTGCAAATGTTTAAGGTAATATACAATTAGTGATTCTGTCTTTTACAAGAACATCTACCATCTTGTCAAGAAATAGACAGATGCATTCTGTGAAACACATGGAGGAAGGTTCCCACTTAATCTAAAGTATACAGGCTGCAATTATTGCTGGTCCTATGGTATTGTACTATGACACTTCTCTCCTTTCTTCTTTTGGAAATTTTTGTAGCAAAAAGCAGTGCAAATAAAATTAGTTGATGAATAAGAAGAAAGCACTACAACGACTAAATAAAAAAAATATATAGTCCTAAAAACTATATATTAGTTTATAATTTCTCTTAAATTAGCCCATAATGTGTCCCTAAATTGTGAAGAATCTGCTCTTAGTTTTCACGCAGGGATCATCTTATGGCAGAATAAAAATAATTTTGTTAAATTTCACCAATTTTCCTCTCCAAAATGATCCTTTGTAATATAGTCTGCTAAATCAACACTTCTGTCTCTAAATTGCGAAAATTCTGTCCCTAGTTTGTACAAAAAACACTGGGACCCTCTAATGCACGAGGTAAAAATAAAAAAGCTAAAATCTTGTGATTACTTTGGTCAAGTTCACCCATTGTCTTCTAAATTAACCAATATTTTATACACTAAAGGGGCCATACTGCTACAATTATAATCTTTCCCATGACCATTAGTCATATGAAAAATCTTTAGTCCACTGTCTAGTGTTAAGAGCTGATCAAAATTTTCAGTCCTGCCTGATCGAGGAGGCAACTAATATCCCAGGCTTTTTACCGATATTGGTCGACTTGTCTCCCACCACATATATGTCGATTATCATACGAAAGATCTTTCATGCGATATTACTGGTGTGTATGGCCCTAGTCTTTAAAAGAGAAGGAAATTCGTTTACCACTTGGGGTGCCAAATAATAAAAATTCATAATAAATAAAAATAATAAAAAGGAAATAAAAATTAATAATAAATACTAATAAATGAAGAATAAAAAAAATAGTGCACCAGAACATGTAACTGTAACAATGTGTTTATGGTAACTGTGGGCAACAGTCAGCATCATGTAATGTCTCCATTAAACAGGGAAAACCCCTGCCAGCACCGGTCTTCACTGACTCCCATTTGTGTCCCCAGAACTTTCAGCTGTGGAACAGACAGGGAACCTGAATTGTACCCATTCCTCACCTAAAAAAAAACATTGTCTTGTCACTAAATTGTTAAAACTCTTGTCTTCAGCCTGTTGGCAGAAAACTCTTCTCCTCTTTGATGGAAGTGGATATTTTTAGCAACCAGGAAAAGAATATCCTTCGATTTCCCCTGAAAAATGCATCAAATGCAAAGACATGAAGCTGGCTAAATTCCTTCCAAAGGGCTTCACCCTGTATGACTTTCTTCTTATAGTGATACCCAGCCCCTAAAAAGTGTTGTTCTGGGTACTTGGCCAACTGCTTGGTATCTGTTAGTCAGTACTGGGCTATGTAATAAATATTCTATTGCAAAACTTATCTAATGACGTCAAACTGGTATTTTTCTGTGTTTGTTTGGCCTTAGTGATGTAATATAAAAAAGCCAGAGGGTGTACACATCCCTCCCACCAGACCTGCAATCTCCCCTGTTCACTTTCAGTGGGTTGAGATGGTGAAAGTGGCAAAAGGTGAACTATACAGCAGCCCCTATTATTGTCTGGCTCATCTGTAGTTTTGCCACTCTTTGGGTTTCTATATGACCTGCCAGCTATTCCGTAAAAGGGGTTTTTACCCTTTAAATAAACTTTTAGTATGATGTAGGGACTGATATTCTGAGACATTTGGCATTGGTTGTATTTTTTATTATTTGTGCAGTTATTAAGCTTTTTATTCCTCAGCTCTAAAGTTTGTAGTTTCAGCGGTCTGGTTGGTAGGATCCATATTACCTTTAGCAACCATGCATTTGTTTGAATAAGAGCATTTTTTTTTACATGGGGTCAGTGACCCCCATTTGAAAGCTGGAAAGGATCCAAAGAAGACAAATAATTTAAAATTAAAAAATGAAGGCCAATTGAAAGATTGCTTAGCGTTAGCTACTCTATAAAAGTTAACTTCAAGTGAACCATCCGATTAATACTAGATGCTGAAAAGTGTTGTCAGAAATGTAAATCTGTTTTTAGCTATTGAGAAATAGTCAGTATATTTTGAGAATTTGCTGGACACAGTAATACTGGTCCCATGATCATGATTAGATGCATTTGAAATACACCAACCAGCAGTTGAATACAGGACCATTAATGTCGTTTGAGCCAAATGCATAGAATAACGCATACAATGTGCATCTAATTTTTTTTCCTTTTTTTTGCATTACAAATATTTTGTGAAGCAATGCTGGGTTTACTGCTATAGCTCTAGGACAATGTGTATGGTTTAAATGTTTCTGATTTAATTTAAGCCTTAGTGCAGAGATAAGAGCCTGGCTGTACAGACCATGGATGAAATTTACTTAACTCTGAAAATCCGCTAGCGTTGTCTTCGCCGCACTTCGCCAGGCGTAGAATCATCAGGACATTGCAAATTCATGAACATCCGAAGTTCCGCACAAGTTACCAATCGTTTGCGAAGTTTGCATGCGCAGGGGATGTGCAAGTGCGCATGCGCAGCCAATACACAGAGGACGGACACGTAAGTGAGCAGGCACAAGAAGAGAAAAACTGCTACCACTGCTTCTGGAACTAGGGGAAGGCGTCGGAAGAGGTACGTGCCTGGCGCCCCTCTACCTTTGCGCCCTAGGCACGTGCCTCTTCTGCCTACCCCTAGTTCCGGCCCTGGTGGAGCTGGGGGCGGAGTCCAAGAATCGAGCAGAACGGAGCTTTCTGTAGAAATCTTAGGGACTTGAACAGACTAAAGGTGGCCATTCACTATAAGATCCGCTCGTTTGGCAAGGTCGACAAACGAGCGGATCTTGACCGATAAGCACACGGCTGGGTCAAACGATCGGATTACAATACTACGAATGGGCTCCGACGGGTCGCAGGACCGCATCAACTAGCCAATGCGGTCATGTATCGTAAAAAAAAACATCAAACTTGACCGATCGATATCTGCCTGATTTTTGACCTGATATCAATCAGTTGGACGCATCGAGAGCCCCCACACATGGGCAGATAAGCTGCCGAATCGGTCTAAAGGACTGATATCGGCAGCTTTAATCGGCCGTGTATGGCCACCTTAAATAAAGGGAATGAGGTAGCTGGGCAGGCATCAGGAGAGGCACAAAACACAGTAAGTCCACTCCCATACGACTTATTCTCCCCATATGTTGCTGCACTCCAAGCCAGTGTGGAGAAATCTGTACAGAGCTGTGGGCAGGCTGCTTTGTGAGATGTCTGTGTGTATTGACTTGTACTTCCCCCAGACACTTCCCTTATCAGCTTATCCCTTGCACAGATTTGCCAAGTAGTGTTTCTCCCACACTGAATCCATTAACTCTTTCCTTGCCTGAGTTATACAGGGAACTTTGAGTATCACTCATGTATTATAAGGGATAATGTACCCCCTACTGTAAATGATAAGGATATTAGAAGTAGGGATGCAACGAATCCAGGATTCGGTTTGGGATTCGGCCTTTTTCAGTAGGATTCTGATTTTTTTTCACTTTCTCCTTAAATTGCATATGCAAATTAGGATTCAGATTCGGTTCAGTATTCGGCCGAATCTTTCACCAAAGATTCGAGAATTCGGCCGAATACCAAATAGTGGATTCAGTGCATCCCTAATTAGAAGGCACTGAGGTGTTCTGTGACCATATAGAGGCACAAGGCTGCAGGCTGAGTTATAAAGGGTACTCTGAGTATCACTTGCATATTATAACAAGTAATGAACCCCATACTGTAATGTAACTATTGAATCCTTGTCATTTTTAAATAAGATGTTCATGGCTTATAATCAACAAAATGGTTAATAAGGACACACTAGATTTGTGTGGTGCCAGTAAAGAACATTTTACTGTACTGTAATGTAATAATATTAGTTAATTAATAACTGTAATAGTTTTCATTAATTACAGTTTTTCATTAAGTACAGCGAGAAAGGCAGTTCTTTATGCAGCTCTTTATTTTTTCAGTTTTACCTCAATATATGTGTGGATGAGTTCAAAATCATTGTGTGTTTTAGAGGGCACCAAAGGGTGTAGCGAGGGTGCCAGTGACTGGGAGGAGGGATGGCAGAGGAGGGGATTGGTTACCAGGGAGGTGGTTAGAGCAGGATAGGTTGGGGTAGATGGGGAGGGTGTGTATATATACTGGCAATTACTTACCTGCTTCCTCTTCCCCCTGGATCCTGAAGCGCGGGTGGAGCAGCTGCCAGAAGCGTGTCCAGTTCCCCATCATGGCAGACATGCTAGCTGAGCAGGTGAGGGACAGAGTCCTGCAGCAAGGGACAGGTTGGGTGGAAGAGCTCCTGGCAGAGCTTGTCCCCACTGCATCTTCGTCCGGTACAGGGCGCAGCAGGCCTGCTACTAGGCGCACCGCAGAAGGGCCTGCGCGCCGTTACCGCCCCCCCTCCCGTCTCAGTCCTAGCCCTCCTAGGCCCAATACTCACGGCGCACGGAAGCGAGCGACCGCCCGCAGCGCCTCAGTGAGCGCAAAGGCGTCTGCTAAAGCAGCAGGAGCTCCTCAGGTGGCGATGGCTCCTGCGCAGCCACCACGTCTTCGCAGGGCGCAGACAGGGAAGCGCCCTGCTGATCGCATCCCTCCACCTGCCCCTGTGACTGCACAAGCTGCAAGTCAGCCTCCCCCTACTTTTCCTCCCAACCACACAGGGTGGGCGACTCCACACGCGGGGCCACTGCTTCCTTTAGCCCCAGCCACTGTAAATGGCCCCTCTGTAGCGTCTGAAGGGGATAGTGACCCCCCACAGTTATTTAATACCTCGGATCAGGCCTGTAGGGGGTGTTCACATGAGCACATGTCCCATTCCCCTGACAGTGAGTACATACACCCTGCACACAGTAGAGATGATGCGGGTGAGCGAGGCCATACATTTTGGGGGGTCGCCAGGCATCATAGCCTGTGCTCCATCATTGGTCGGGACAGACATGTCGCACGAACGCCTAGGGCTACTGCCCTCAGACGAGGCTCTCGGGTCCATTCTCCAGCATCCCCTCACTCCTCCTCCTCACAGTCACCTGCTGCATACTCCCCTGCCTCTTCCTCACATGGGAGTTCAGAGGATCGCTTCAGGAGCAAACGGCGGATTTCCCGCCGGTCTCGCTGTCCTCGTAGGGATGACACCGGAGTGCAACATCAAAGTACTACTGCTACTACACCCCTGCCTTCCAGATCAGGTGAGTATGAGTGTTCTGGGGCATGGGCGGGTACTAGTAAACAGAATAGCGAAGTTCTTGTAGCACTTAAACAAATATTAGGCAGATTAGATGCCTCGTCTGCTACTCCACCGGCTGAACTACCATCCGCAAGTACATACAAAGATTCGTATTTTTGCGGGGTTAGCCCACTGGGCTCTCATTTGTCAGCTGAGATCAAGGAAAAAATTTGGATTTTATTGATATTTGGTCCCTTATCTCGCCTGATAAAGTGACGATAAAGAGCGGCGTTACGACAAAAGTGAGGATAAAAACCATAGAGTGGCAAAAACATTTGGAAATAGGCTTCAAGCCTTCTGGGTGCTCGCAGGTGTTATTGGCCTGAAGCATCCGCAGAAGTGTTCCCAGCTCTTTGTTTATCAGGACCTTATTTTTGGGGCGTACAAAGTACATGGGGGCTCAGCCTGGTGGAGATATGATGAAGAATTCAGGAGGAAGCTTGCCCTTAGACCAGACCTGGGTTGGGACATGAAGGCTACAGATGTGTGGATCAGACTCATGATGGCCCAACGACCCCCCCCCTTTTCGGCGGGGGCCGCTGGGCATTCACAGGCCAGCTCTGCAGCCCCCAGAAGGCCCAGGGTTTGCTGGCTATTTAATGAGGGCCACTGCAGATTTTTTTGCACCTGCAAATTAAAGCATGAATGCTCCATATGTGGGGGAGCCCACTCAGCCCTTCGGTGCTTTAAAAAAGGCAAGCACCTCCCAGCTCCCCCAATCCCAAGTAGGACATTATTTGCCACTAACCTCAGATCAGCGGAAATACACCGAGGTGTGGTAGAAGACAAGTTACGAAAGGAGGTAGAGCTAGGCAGGATAGCAGGTCCTTTTGATGCCTTACCATTTCCCAATTTGAGGGTTTCACCTTTGGGATTGGTTCCCAAAAAAGTTTAGGTTGATACATCACCTATCCTACCCCAAAGGTGGGTCTGTTAACGATGGGATTAGCAGGGAAGATGCTTCGGTGTCTTATGCCCCATTTGATCGAGCAATCGCATTGGTTAGGCAAGCGGGCAGGGGTGCGCTTCTGGCTAAAGCCGATATTGAATCAGCATTCCGGCTCCTACCCGTCCATAAAGATTGTTTCCATCTATTGGGTTGCTATTTCAAAGAACAATTTTACTACGATATGTGCCTGCCAATGGGTTGCTCTATCTCATGCTTCTACTTTGAGGTTTTTAGCTCTTTCCTGGAGTGGGTGGTTAAAACAGAGTCAGGCTCCCATTCTGTAACTCATTACCTGGATGATTTCCTCTTTGTTGGCCCAGCGTCCAGTAGCATTTGTACAGACCTGCTATCCACTTTTTGTTTTTTCGCTCAAAAGTTTGGTGTCCCTCTCGCCGAGGCAAAAACGGAAGGTCCTACAGTCGTGTTGACTTTCCTCGAAATTGAGATTGACACTGTTGAGATGGAATTCCGTCTTCCGTGCGAAAAAATGGCTAAGTTGCTAGCTTTGGTCGAACTGGTCCAGGGTGCATCCAAAGTTACTTTAAAACAACTCCAGTCCCTCTTGGGTTTACTGGTGTTTGCTTGTAGAATCATGCCCATGGGGAGGGTTTTTTCCCAGAGATTGTCCCTGGCCACTAAAGGAGCTAAATCACCCCACCACTTTATCAGGATCACTAGACAATTGAAAGAAGATTTAGAAGTTTGGAAACAATTTTTACGGGCTTTCAATGGGAGGTCTTGCTGGTTGAGTCACGAAGTCCTTAATAGCGACTTGGCTCTGTTTACAGATGCAGCCGGCTCAATAGGTTTTGGGGCTATCCTCGGCAACCAATGGTGTTTCGGCGCCTGGCCACAACACTGGGTCGAGGCTGGCCTTTGTCGAAATCTAACCCTACTCGAACTATTCCCCATTGTGGCGGCGGTGGACCTCTGGGGCGAAGCCATGTCTCATAAAAAAGTCTGCTTTTGGACTGATAATCTGAGTGTTGTGTTTGCCATTAACAACTTAACATCTTCGTCTTTACCTGTTTTATCTTTGTTACGACAGCTGGTCCTGCTTTGCTTAACACATAACATTTGGTTTCGGGCAAAGCACGTGCCAGGGGTTGACAATGCAGCAGCTGATGCTCTTTCTCGTTCACAGTGGCAGAAATTCAGAGACCTAGTCCCGGAGGCCGATTCCATTGGTCGGGAATGCCCAATTTCCTTGTGGGAGATAGTGGAGCGCAGCTTATGAACATGGTTCGATCTTCAGTGGTAACTTGGGTTACGCATGGTAAGGCTTGGGCTGAGTGGTTATCTTTGTTTCCTGTTGGTCATCCGACACCTGTTTTACGGTGGAGTACATTTTACAGCTTCGGGGCCAAGGTCACTCAGTTGCTGTCGCAAGGAAACGCCTGTCGCCTTTAGCCTTTTTGTTTAAACTTATAGGGGTGGAAGATGTCACCAAACGATTTCCCATTCTGCAAGCTATGAAAGGTTGGAGGAGGAGTTATGTTCAGAAAGAGTCCAGGAGACCTGTATCTTTTGCACTGTTGTGCCGACTGTTGGCAGTTTTGCCTGACGTGTGTACGTCTAGTTATGAGGTCTCCCTTTTAAGAACGGCTTTTGCTCTGGCATTCTTTGCAGCGTTGCGGGTTGGTGAACTGGTCCCGCCGAGTAAGTTCAAACCGGGAGGTTTACTAGCTAGTGACGTTCTCCGTCATAACTATACCATTCGTTTACGCATTCGGAGGTCCAAGACGGATGTTATGGGACAGGGGTGTTGGATCACGTTAACAGCTATAGCTGGTCCGGCATGTCCTTACACTTTAGTTTCCAAATTTTCTTCAATTCGGGCTCCTAGTCGCTGTCCGCATTGGGGCAGCGACGGAAGCGAGTCTGAGCGGTCTCAACGATGAACATATCAAAAAGATAGGTCGCTGGAAATCAGCATGTTTTACTACTTATGTTTGCCCTGATTTACTGACGCCTTAATTTTTTGCAGGGCCTCCAACAGCGACGGTTTGGCTGGTCGGGCACTCCTATATCCGTCGGGCTGAACAAAGAGCGTCCATTCGTCCTGGAGGAGACACCTTGGGTTTTAGAGGGGTTCAATTTCAATGGCGCGGAGTTGGCGGGTTACGCTGGTTACAGGTTTTACCAGAGGTGGTGGTAATCAGCAGAGTTACTTCCCCCCCAGTTGTGCTAGTTATTCATGCAGGTGGGAATAACCTCAGACAATTGCGTGTAGGGGAACTTTTGTCTTTGATTCGGTCCGATATGGACAGATTTAAAGCCTTTTTCTCTGAGATGGTACTGGTCTGGTCCGAAATTGTTCCCCGGCTATCCTGGCGGGGCGCTAGGGATCCAGATGCGATAGAGAGAGCCCGGCATCTTCTTAATGCTAGAATTTCCCGTTTTGTTCGCGACAGGGGGGGTGTTGTAGTCCGGCACCGGCAGTTAAAGAGTATTGATCAAGGACTCATGTTGCGTGATGGTGTTCATTTAAATGATATTGGCATGGACATTTTTCTTTCCGGTTTGCAGGATGGTATTGGTGAGGCTCTTTCGCGTCTGGGTGGGGGTCGGAGTTCAGTGTAGGCTTACATGAACTCCTCCGTGGCGGGGTAAAAAGTGTCCTTGCCATTGGTTATACTGTATCTGGTCGGCGTAACCTACATGCCCACCGCGGCTGCGGTGGCTGGCATCTAGAGATTAATGGTTAGTGATGTAATGGCAAGCTTTTTCTGTTTACATTATGAATAATAATCTGTTCAAATAAAAGCTGTGGCCGACCCTCACCCACATAAAGGAAGTTTTGTCTCAGCGTGATTTTTCTATATGTTAAGTGTATTAACAGCTAAGATGTTAGGTGCTACACAATAAGCACATGCCTCCTCACAGTCACATGTGGGCTGTTTTGATTTTTTTGCCCGGGCTGCTTTTTACTCCCAGTCCAGCCCTGGGAAGGCCTGAAGTCCAGTCATTCATTATTAGACTGTCTAACTAACCTCACTGGGTTACAGGTTCAGCCAGTGCAGGGGCGCCCCCTGCAAACGAGGGTGCACGCGTGTAACCGTGCACAAACAAGGGCACACGGTCTGTGCAAATGGGGCAGTGGATGTGCGCAAACAAGCGCTGCTCTCTTTGTCGTCAAAAAGCTTAACCTTTGTCAGTGGCGGACTAGGGGTGTAGGCTGCTTGTGAGGTATGTGGCTGGTGTCGCACAGGGTGCGATTCCTCCCAAGGCTGATTGTAATATGTTATTTATAAATGTAATTGGTTTTGGAAGCAGAATCTGTTTATAGTCTGTTCGTGTCTGTGTGTTAGTGTGTGTGTTACTGTGTGTGTGTTACTGTGTGTTACTGTGTGTGTGTTTTACTAGGTGTGTTAGAGTGTGTGTGTTACTGCGTGTTAGTGTGTGTAACATACCATACAATTTGTAAAATGAACATGGTAGTTAGGGGGTGTGGCCACAAAAATGGGCATGGCCAAAAATTTTTGAAAGGTCCCCATAGGCTTCCTAACAATTTTCTGATCTAAGGAATATCCTCCGATCGATGGATTAAAATCCATCGAATCGTTCGATTCAAAGGATTTAATCGTTCGATCGAACGACTATTCCTTCGATCGTTCGATCGTAGGAATAGTGCAAAATCCTTCGACTTTCGATATTCGAAGGATTTCAATTCGCAATTAATTAACCCTCGATATTCGACTCTAGGTAAATCTGCCCCTACATGTATCCTTTTCATATCTTGGAATTAAAATAAATAAATAATGAATGTAAATGACAAAAGGGCTTAGAATAGCACACTCGTCAGTGTTCATTTGTTTATTTTAAAGGCTTACTTGTCTTTTAAGGCAAAGGAAAGGTAAAGCATCAAAACCAATTCATATAAATAAAGAATGTAAATGACAAAAGTGCTTAGAACAGCATCCTCCTCAATTTTAAATTCACTTGTTTTAATGGTTTACTTATCCTTTAACAGTACATGTATCATTTAATATCCTAGATTTACAGTGCAATGACACTGGCTGTTCAAATCCAGACATTTAAACAATTGGGCAGCCCCCCCCCCCATTTCTATGTATGAATGCAGATAGTAAGATAAAGAATATACTTGATGTCCATATCATACCCTGCTGTATCCAGTGTTGATTTAAAGGTCTACTACCACAATATTCTTTTTTTCTAAATGAACTGCCATTTATCATCCTATCCAGTTCAAAAGTCTAGAGAATGTGACTGCAATCTCAGGTGCAGTTTATAGATAGGATTTTGTTAAACTGTGCTGTGACTTTTTTCAGACATAAATTACAGTTTGCCCAATTTTTCATTTTTGTGACTGTTTCTGTTATTCCTGATGCTGTTCTGCAACGTAGTGGTGAGCTGGGCTAGTGCACAATGCTCATTGTGAATTAAAGATTTTAAAGGGAGGAAGCATACTTTGAAACTGTTTGGGAAATCAGGAGTGTAGAGGGCCCTGACTGAGAAATTTCAGGATAAGTTTGTGGGGAAAGTCTAAAGGACTAAAAAAAGTGTTTGTTGTGGCTTTCAGTAGCTTACAATGTCACATCCTAATCTGTAGGAAAGATGTTCTTTTAATAATTTACATCTGATGAAGGCATTGCTGAATATAATAATATGGACTATTCTGTATTAGTGACTCATGTTTTAGTATATTATACATGGACCTATACACTATAAAACACATGAAATATTATCTCTGAAAGATCATTGAATAATTTTTCAGCATATGCCGAAGATCAGATGGACCATGGGAGATTTGTCATTAATGTTTACGACTTCTCACGTGAGCTCCAAACTGAAGATTTACTGAAGACTTTCACAGAATACAGGTGCAGAGAGCAGTGGAATGGGGCATGAGCAACAAATGTTATTAAAATTGACAAGTTCTTTCTATATACATCATTTTATGTATTACTAATGTCCAAAGGGCTAAATGCTTGGGGGCTGCTCTCCTTGTCCAGAAATTCTGTCCCCCTTGATATAGAATTCACAGATTATACATTAAAGTAACTTCTCAGTGTTTTAGTCCAAATGAACTGGGCAGGAATTTATAAGGCCTGCATTTGTTTTTTGTTTTTATAGGGGTCTAGGATTTAAATTGCAGTGGGCGGATCAGACTCATGCCTTGAGTATTCTTCATCCTTGAAGATGGTAAGTGTTATGTTTACACTGTAACAGATGTGCTTTATTCTAAAAAGCAGACCTGGAATCCTCTTCTTAAAGGAATACTGTCATTGGAAAAAAAAATTAAAAAAAATGCATCAGTGAATAGTGCTACTCCAACATAATTCTGCACTGAAATCCATTTCTCAAAAAGAGAAACAGATTTTTTTAAATTTAATTTTAAAAATCTGACATGGGGCTAGACATATTGTCAGTTTCTCAGCTTCCCCCAGTCATGTGACTTGTGCTCGATAAACTTCAGTCACTCTTACTGAACACACCCTAAGGCCCCAGTAACCAGGCACACAAGGGATGGCAGTGCAACTGGCACCAACCTGACTTTATTAAAACAGCTGCAGCTGTAAGAAAGAATTGGTTAGAAAATTACAATAATAGGTCAATTAGTACAGCCCCTGTAAAAACCCTTCAAACCCCGGTGAGCACATCTAAGTCCCGAAACTGTTGTGTACTGATGAGGGGGTCCCCTTACTGGGTTGAAAGTACTGGATGGGCTGCAAATAGGACAGCAGTCTAAATGAATGGCCAAATTCCACTTTAGGTTGCTGCTGAACTGTGCAACTGGATTATCTCCCTGGATGTAACCACAATAAAGGAACTGTTGATGTGTCCCTTGGTAGGGTTGCCACCTTTTCTACAATTCTTTACCGGCTGGTGGGGGCCGGGAACACAAAGAAGCAGACTGTGATGTCAAAAGGGCGGGGGACGCACCACGGACACTTCAAGAAGCAAAAGAAAAAGTGTAAGTTCCAAGGATTCGGGCAGGCGAGGAGTCTTTTTAAGAGTATACAAATTTACCTGCACCTACATTGCCTGTTAAATTTGTTAATACTGGCCCAGGCCTTGGGCAGGTATTTACCGTCTGGGCGGGTAAAATACCGGCCGGGGTGGCAACCCTATCCCTTGGCAAGGGTATAAAACAGTGCTCCCTCTGGTTGCTGTTGGAAGTGTGCAGCAATGCTATCAGCTCTCCTTGCACATGTAGGGTGCCACCTTTTTTAAAATGTATTACCGGCTGCTGGGCGCGGGGTCACAAAGGGGCGGGTCGTGACATCAAACGGGGCGGACCACGCCACCGTCGCTAAAAGAAGTAAAGAGAAGGTAAGTCCAGGGGATTTGGGGGCGATTGGGGCTAGGCAGGAGGGCTCCTTTTAATGGTTTTATGTACTGAATACTGGACAGGTAATTTGCAAAAATACCAGACAGCAAACCCTTTAAAAATGGGAACCACTGGCTGTTACCCTGAAACTAGTGCCTGTGTGGGTTCCATTCCTCCCGGTAGCCAAAAACACTGTTTCCCTTTTCCTCATCTGTAATTTTGCAAGTAGCAACATCCCTCTTTTAGCAAGCCTCCTTAGGTCCCAGGCATGACTGCTCCTGTTCCAGGGGGCCACCATTGGCACAGAACAGCTCAAGGAGTTTGCATTTACCGTGGGGGCAGTCTGCTTGGAAATATCAGCTATACAAACTTCTGTAGTACTCAGCTCTGTCAACAGCTTTGCCATCCCTTGTCCAGGTGATTCTTTTTATCAGCTGGTGGACACGAGTACCTTGCTTGGTTGCCATTCCCCAAATTTGCCCATGTTGAAAATGCCCCCACTGGTAAACTTGCCTCTGCCACTGTGCAGCGAAATGCAATAGAGACATAGGGGCTCATGTTCTAGATCCTTTATAAAGTACAAGGTGAGCACCAATGGTGCTTTGTAGCAAATAACTCTCTTGTGATCAGCATGTGTCATGTGGAGGAGGTTGACCATTTTAACCGCTTAAATCTTGGGCATTCAACTCCCTCTTAATGATCTGTTGAACCAGGCTTCCAAATAACAAATGACTTCTACAATACCACACTATCCTCCTGTTTCTCTCTCAAGGGTACCTAATGACTAGTATTCATATTCTTGGTTGTCATCATAATTCCTGAACAGATCAGGAAGATACAAAAGGGGAACTCGCAGGCGCTTATGCGCATACTCGCAGATGTGTGCATGCGTGCGCGATCATGGACACGTGCATGCGCACTCAATGGTGGCCACCCGGGTTGCCTTGGGAGCCCGGCTGGCTTGGCCTGGCCCTGCAGCAGATTTTGGATTGAAAACATGCATTGTGCAGAAACCCCTTGTTCTGTGCATATTTACCAAGGCTGAAACAGTGTCCTCTCATTGCAGAGATATAAGTAAGTGGTTTGAAGCCAATAAACATCACGTGTGGCACACGAGGTGGACACAAATGTCAAAGAAAAAACCTGCATTTTTCAGAGAAGACATTGTTTGATACAATGCAGCTTGAAGATGCAAAATTACACATGCAATATACAGGGTTCAAGAAAGAATTTAAAGCCATTTTAGCAAACGATAAGCTAATGACTATTGCAATTCCTACTCACAGAGTAAAGCTGATCCAGGCACTTGTACAACTGTTTATGTGAGTGAAGCAGTTCTGCTAAGATAATAGTATCTTGTAGCAACTGTACTACTTTATATTGTGCTAATAAAATATTGGTATTTTTACATATTATATAAAGAGTGGTCTGTCTTTGTTTAAGGTAAATTACCTTATTTTATATTTACATCTATCTATGGTATGGTTGTGGTCTACGCAACTTTTCAATTGGTCTTCATTTTTCTTTTTAATATTTTCTGAATTATTTGCCTTTTCAGCTTTCAAAGGGGGGGTCACTGACCCCATCTAAAAACAGATGCTCTGTGACGCTACTAATGTATTGTTATTGCTACTTTTTATTACTCATCTTTCTTTCAGGCCTCTCTATTCAAATCCCAGTCTCTTATTTAAATCAATGGCTGGTTGCTCGGGTAATTTGGATCCTGGCAACCAGATTGCTGAAACTGCAAACCGGAGAGCTGCTGAATAAAAGCTAAATAACTCAGAAACCCCAAATAATAAAAAATTAAAACCAAATGCAAATTGTCTCTCTCTGCCATCATAATAAAAGTTAATATAAAGATGAACAACCCCTTTAAGGTTAGTTTATTTATAGTTGAAGGATATTAGTTCCCCCTTAGTCTTTTGGATTGAAAATCTAGTGCTCTGTACAGAAGCAGTGTCTGGAGTCTGTACTTACTACCTGCAAATAGGGTTGTCATCTGGTCGGTATTTTACCAGCCCTGGCCGTAAAATGATAGTTGATCCCAATGTTATTAAAAAGCTACATATATGGGGAAGGCCGGTATTATTTTTGCAGAAAAGGTGGCAACCCCTACCTGCAAATGACGTGGCAAGTTAGGGGTGGTTAGGGGATGGGAGGGGAGGACACCTATATTCCTCTTCCAGTGACTTAATCTGATTAATTCTTAATTTGTCAATTTAATAATGGACAAGCAACACAAAATGATTTAATATAATAATGTAACATATGTTATTTATCAATGTCTAAAGTGCTGTTCAGTAACATTATAGAGATGTCACCATAACAACATATAGGTTACAATAGCAACTAGTTAACTGTTAAAGGAACAGTAACACCAAAACTGAAAGTGTATTAAAGTAATTAAAAGATAATGGGACTCATTTATCAACACTGGGCAAATTTGCCCATGGGCAGTTACCTATAGCAACCAATCAGTGATTAGCTTTTTAAATTGTACAATAGTTCATACGGAGCACTTGGAGTGGTAGTAAAAATCTTCATTTATTAAATATAGTTAAAAACATGGATGTAACTCATATGAATGTGCTAAATATCCCACGCTTGACGTGTTTCGTGGCCTCTCACCACTTCCTCAAAAGCATAAGATATCCAAACCCCTCTTCCCAGTAGAAATAGGCACATTAACCCCTCCCTGTAAAAACATTAACCATTACACTCCTGTGAGGGAGTAGTGTATCAGGAGCCAAACCAACTCCTATGTAAACGAATGCTAATTGGGGACAATTGTGTTAACATTCAACCAGAAAGAATATTAAGTACATCTTATTATACAAATTTACATATCATAAATCAAAAATAAAATAAAATGAAATTATTACTCAAATCAAGGGAATTTGGTCAACCTGTGTGAATATCTGTATATGAATCATGCGAAATTACATAAATCTGAAATATAAACCACACTTTAGGTTATAAAGGAAAAGGAAATGCCACTAATCGCAATAACAAGAAATCTCCCAATCCCTTTTAAGTCCCCCATTGTCTTGGTTTTCAAATGATAGATCCAAAAGCTTCTAGCCTACGGAGTTTTTGATCTAAATCTCCTTTCCTTACATCTCTTGGTGGCGTGTCTATCATTTGAAACTAATGCAGACATTACCCTGATACTTTTCCACTAAATGCTTAGCTATAGCTGACTTCAGATCTAAACAATCAACTGCCTATATATGTTCCAGGATGCGGGTACTAGCCATCCTCACTGTTTTTACCCACATATTGGGCCCCACATCTACACGTTGCCAAATAAATGACCCCCTTAGACATGCAGTTAAAATACTGCTTAATGTATAGGTGACATCTGTAGTTGAACTGTGGAACGTTTTGGAAACCTTAACCAATGCACAAGTCTGACATCTAGTTCGTCCGCATCTATAGGAGCCTTTGTATTTCAACCAGGCAACTGGAATCCCTCTGCTCCCTGGCAACATATAAGCTCCTAGAGATGTGGGTTGCTACGTTTTTCCCTCGTTTATACACAAACTAGGGTGTTTTATCCAAAAGCTTCCCAAGAACAGGGTCCTGTAGAAACACACCCCAATACTTTCTGATACTGTTTCTAACACGATGTGCATCACGGTTATGTGTGATACAACACCGTAAATTTGAATGTCCCTTTTTGGCTGTTCTAGAAGCAGTACCCCCGATTAACCTCAGTCCTATAATTCAAAAGTTTCTCTCGGTCTGCCATGACTGCTTTTTCATATACTGATCTTATATCTTCCAGCCTGTATCCCCTTTCCACGAAGCGATCACAGAGCAACGTTGCTTGCTTATTAAAAGTATCCCAAGACGATCAAATTCGGCGTAGCCTCAAAAATTGGCCCCACCGTGATGCCTCTTTTACATGAACTTGGATGACTGCTCCGTGCATGTAGCAAAGTGTTGCATGTAGCGGATTATATGGCTTCTGAATGGATTTTGGTCACCAAAGACAAAAATTCTCTCCCACCAGCCCATAACCAAATTTGCGTAGGTAGGTGCGAATGAAGCTCCCATGGCTGCCCCACGTTGTGTAGGTAGAAGAGGCCATTAAACAAAAATAGTTGGAATGCAGCAGAAAGTCAATGCCTTCCATAATGAATTCATTCTGCACCTGGGGAAAAGTTCTCGTGATTGATAGCCAATAACGTATTGACTCCAAACCAATATCATGATCTATGGAGGAGTAAAGGGACACTACATCCATCGAAACCACCTATAATGAGGTTTCCATGTTACATCCGCCATTTTGTTTAGACACATAGTAGTGTCCCTTAGGTAAGTAGGGAGATCAAAGACCAAGGGTAACAATAACTTGTCTATATAATTAGATAGGTTCTCAGTTAGAGACCCTATACTTGCCACTATTGGACGTCCCTTCACATTGTAATAAAAATACCTGGTGGTCTAGTGGTACGGCGGCTGCCACGCCGCCATGCTCCTGCCTCTAGCGCCGGCGCCATCATGGGTTCCCTAGGGCGCGCGCGGCGCGCATGGCGCGCTTCTTAAAGGTACAGGAGCGCTGGCGTGATTGCGCCAGCACGCATGACGCTCGTTTGGCGCAAAATTTGAACATATATAAGGCCCATTCTGTCTCCCAGTCAGTGCCCGTGATAGAATCTTGATTCTGGTGGTTCCTGAAGCCTTGTGCTGTCTGTTCCTGTGAAACTTGTATCTGTTATTCCGGTTTGATCCCTGCCTGTTCCTGACTATTCTGATATCCGAATCCTCACCTTTGCCTGCATCTCGACTACTCTGCCTGCCTGACGATTCTTGATATCTGCCTGCCTCGACCCTGCCTGTCTGACGATTCTCTTGCCTGCTCCATTTGTACCGTGACCTTCGGCCCAAAAGACTCTGCTAACAGCCGTGCCCCTTTGCCAGCCAGAACACCTCCCCTTGCACCCCTCGTCAAGTCCAGGTGGCACCCAAGTAAGCTGAGGGCTCCTCCCGAAGCCCAACGGTGGTCACACTACTGGTGAAGCCGGAGCCGAGACCAGGGTACTTGCACTTGTTCTGGTATCGGGTGCCGGCCATGACACAGATTTTCTAGTGATTTGTGTACTTTTGGAAGTACGTAAAATATGGGTATAATTGGATTCTCACAATCAATGAATTCAAGTTCTTTCTGATTAATCACACCCATATTAATGGCAGAAGACAAAAGAACACGTAACTTTTTCTCTAAAGACTATAGTCGGGTCAACCTCCAGCTCTCTATAGGTTTCCTTATCCCTTAATTGTCTCATAATTTCTGCTTCATATGTTTCAGCATCTAGGACTATCACAGACCCCCCTTATCGGCATTTTTTACCACATATTTCTATTCTGACCCAGAGGTTTTAAGGCTTTAAATTCCCCATCACTCAAATTGTTACATCTATTAGTAGCCATTTTTTGTTGTTATTTTTATTTTTTGTTTCAATAGCCTCAATATCCCGTTGTACCAATTTTTGGAACAAGTCAATTGCATTACTTTTGGACTGTAAGGGATAAAAACAGGAGTGTTTTTCAAATTAGTGTGGGTTATAGGGGGGTTCTTCCGCATTACAAGATCTTCATTCTCTGGGTTAAATCGCCAAATTAATCAAAGCACATTCATCTTTAAAATCTAAATTAAAGCGGGGAATTAGATCTACATGCCCCTCTACATCACCCAGGTTACCCATATCCAGAGCAACATCTGAATTGAAGTTCAATAATATCCTCGGAGGTATCAAACATCCCTCATCCCATCATTAGAAACAAAATGTTTTTAAGGGTCAACTTTCTAATAAACTTATTCAAATCCAATATAGCCGAAAAAGAGTTGATACCTGCATCCGGAACATAATTTAACCCCGTGACCAATAAGGAACGATCATCATTTGAAGGTACATAAGTCGATTAAATTAATCACATATGTCCCCAATATTAGATGATACAGTTACCCGTATCAGAAGGTACAGTCTGTTGCCCGTCATTAGATGGAAGTTTGGGAGAGCCTGGTTGTTCCCTAGTAATGGAGCTGTGATTCACCAACGGGACTTTCTTGTTGCGAGCCCCATCTCTCCCCACCTGGTAACCTACTGTCTGCTCCTCCGACCCCCTCGCCTTGTGTGTTTGGAGCGCTGCGGATATTGATGGGGGTCCCTCCATATGTAGCCTCTGCCCCTGTATCTTTTGCCGGGAATTGCCCCGATCCCTGTGATCCTCCGGATCGCTCTCCGATAAATCAGTTTCTGAGGCTAAAAAAGATGAGGAAACGGGAGACCAAAGATCTCTGTCCAGAAGTACCTTCATCCACAAACTGAACCGGCCTTCCCGATTTCTAAATGGAGCGGGGAATACTATCTCCATAGGTTCTTGTATCGGTATGTTCCATATTAATATACGTGTATCTCTGTTGGCGTGGGCCCCGTTTCTCAGTTTTCCATATATATACAGCCTGGTTATCATAGTCTCTTTTATCGCGTTGAAATTTATTTTCTTAACGTTTTGACATTAGATTCATACTTGGCCAGCTGATCTTTAATCTGTGCCCATTCAGACTGAAACACACAAGGCGAGGGGGTCGGAGGAGCAACAGTAGATTACCAGGTGGGGAGAGATGGGGTTCGCAACAAGAAAGTCCGTTGGTGAATCACAGCTCCATTACTAGAGAACAACCAGGCTCTCCCCCACTTCCATCTAATGACGGGCAACAGACTTGTACCGTCTGATACGGTAGGTGTATTATCTTTATTTCGGGGACAATGTGATTAATTTATTGACTTATGTACTTTCAAATGATGAACGTTTCTTATTGTCACGGGGTTAAATTATGTTCCGGATGCAGGTATCAACTCTTTTTCGGCTATATTGGATTTGAATAAGTTTATTAGAAAGTTGACCCTTAAAAAACATTTTGTTTCTAATGGTGGGGAGAGGGATGTTGATACCTCCGAGGATTTTATTGAATTTAATTCGGATGCTGCCTGGATATGGGTAACCTGGGTGATGTAAAGGGGCATGTAGATTTAATTCCCCGCTTTAATTTTGATTTTAAAGATGAATGTGCTTCGATTAATTTGGTGGATTTAACCCACGAGTATGAGATCTTGTATATGGAAGAACCCCCTATAACCCACACTAATTTGAAAAACGCTCCTGTTTTTATCCCTCCCTACAGTCCAAAAAGTAATACAATTGACTTGTTCCAAAAATTGGTACAACGGGATATTGAGGCTATTGAAACAAAAAATAAAAAATAACAACAAAAAAATGGCTACTAATTGATGTGACAATTTGAGTGATGGGGAATTTAAAGCGTTAAAATCCCTGGGTCAGAATAGAAATATAGTGGTAAAAAATGCGATAAGGGGGGTCTATGGTAGTCCTAGATGCTGAAACATATGAAGCAGAAATTATAAGACAATTAAGGGATAAGGAAACCTATAGAGAGCTGGAGGTTGACCCAACTATAGTCTTTAGAGAAAAAGTTACGTGTTCTTTTGTCTTCTACGGTTAAATATGGGTGTGATTAATCAGAAAGAACTTGAATTCATTGATTGTGAGAATCCAATTATACCCATATTTTACGTACTTCCAAAAGTACACAAATCACTAGAAAATGTGAAGGGACATCCAATAGTGGCAAGTATAGGGTCTCTAACTGAGAACCCATCTAAATATATAGACAAGTTATTGTTACCCTTGGTCTTTGATCTCCCTACTTACCTAAGGGACACTACTATGTGTCTAAACAAAATGGCGGATTAAACATGGAAACCACATTATAGGTGGTTTTCGATGGATGTAGTGTCCCTTTACTCCTCCATAGATCATGATATTGGTTTGGAGTCAATACGTTATTGGCTATCAATCACGAGAACTTTTCCCCAGGTGCAGAATGAATTCATTATGGAAGGCATTGACTTTCTGCTGCATTCCAACTATTTTTTGTTTAATGGCCGCTTCTACCTACAACAACGTGGGGCGGCCATGGGAGCTTCATTCGCACCTACCTACGTGAAATTGGTATGGGCTGGTGGGAGAGAATTTTTGTCTTTGGTGACCAAAATCCATTCAGAAGCCATATAATCCGCTTCTACAGATACATGGATGATTGTATAGGAGTATGGGATGGGGAAGATACTTCACTCGCATCTTTCGTAACATACTGTAATCATACTGTTAAGGGCATTCAATTCACGCATGAAACCCATGAAACGGAAATCCCTTTTCTAGATGTTATTTTCAAATACAGGATGATAGAATCATGACTACCCTTTTCCACAAGGCTATCACCCGCAACACTTTGCTACATGCACGGAGCAGTCATCCAAGTTCATGTAAAAGAGGCATGCCGGTGGGCCAATTTTTGAGGCTACGCCGAATTTGCTCGTCTTGGGATACTTTTAAGCAGCAATGTTGCTCTGGAATCGCTTCGCGGAAAGGGGATACAGGCTGGAAGATCTGCATATGATCGGCATATGAAAAAGCAGTCATGGCAGACCAAGAGAAACTTTGAATTATAGGACTGAGGTTAATCAGGGAACTGCTTCTAGAACAGCCAAAAAGGGACATTCAAATTTACGGTGTTGTATCACACATAACCGTGATGCACATCTTGTTAGAAACAGTATCAGAACGTATTGGGGTGTGCAGGACCCTGTTCTTGGGAAGCTTTTGGATAAAACACCCTCATTCGTGTATAAACGAGGGAAAACCGTAGCAACCCACATCTCTAGGAGCTTATATGTTGCCAGGGAGCAGAGGGATACCAGTGCCTGGTTGAAATACAAAAGCTCCTATAGTTGTGGACGAACTAGATGTAAGACTTGTGCATTGGTTAAGGTTTCCAAAACGTTCCATAGTTCAACTACTGGGGTCACCTATAACATTAAGCAGTATTTTAACGGCATGTCTAAGGGGTCGTTCATTTGGCAACGTGTAGATGTGGGGCCCAATATGTGTGTAAAACAGTGAGGCTAGTACCCGCATCCTGGAACATATATAGGCAGTTGATTGTTTAGATCTGAAGTCAGCTATAGCTAAGCATTTAGTGGAAAATCATCAGGGTAATGTCTGCATTAGTTTTCAAATGATAGACACGCCACCAAGAGATGTAAGGAAAGGAGATTTAGATCAAAAACTCCGTAGGCTAGAAGCTTTTTGGATCTATCATTTGAAAACCAAGACAATGGGGGACTTAAAAGGGATTGGGAGATTTCTTGTTATTGCGATTAGTGCATTTCCTTTTCCTTTATAACCTAAAGTGTGGTTTATATTTCAGATTTATGTAATTTCGCATGATTCATATACAGATATATCACACAGGTTGACCAAATTCCCTTGATTTGAGTAATAATTACATTTTATTTTATTTTTGATTTATGATATGTAAACCTGTATAATAAGATGTACTTAATATTCTTTTCTGGTTGAATGTTAACATAATTGTCCCCAATTAGCATTCATTTACCAGGAGTTGGTTTGGCTCCTGATACACTACTCCCTCACAGGAGTGTAATGGTTAATGTTTTTACAGGGAGGGGTTAATGTGCATATTTCTACTGGGAAGAGGGGTTTGGATATCTTATGCTTTTGAGGAAGTGGTGAGAGGCCACGAAACGCGTCAAGCGTGGGATATTTAGCACATTCATATGAGTTACATCCATGTTTTTAACTATATTTAATAAATGAAGATTTTTTACTACCACTCCAAGTGCTCCGTATGAACTATTGTACACTTATATTCCTAAACGCTGAGGACCGGAGGCGTGTATACGTGATGGCACTTGTGGAATTAGCATCTCGTGGTTCAGGTGTCGGTGAGTGCTCGCTAAATGTGTTCTTTGTCCATTAGCTTTTTAAAGCCAGCTGCAAGAAGAACAATGAATGCAACAATATGATTGGTTGCCATGGGTTACTGCCCATGGGCAAATTTGCCCAGTATTGATAAATTACCCCCAATGTGCTTTTGCTCTGTGCTGTTAAAGTTGGTGTGTTTACTTCAGAAACTCTACTTTAGTATATATAAACAAGCTGCTGCGTAGCCATGGGGTCAGCCATTCAAAGCTGAAAAATACAAGCAGCGAGAAAAGAAGTTACAGATAACAGATAAAACACCATTGTATTGGACAAGGTTTATCTGCTATATGTGGTGTGCCTTTTCTCCTTTTTTCCATCTTGAATGGCTGCCCACTGTATATTATATGCTAATTACTTTAAAACGCTTTCGTTTTTTTGGTGTTACTGTTCCTTTAAGGTTCTAAGGTTGTATAAGTGGGTTGCATTACAGTGATGTCACAATGATTGTTACCATGGCAACAGTTACCATATGAGATTACCTTATAAGGTAATTGATACCTTAACATTACCTTATAAGGTAAACATAGTGAGTAGCATTACAGTGATGTCACAGTGGTGGTTACCATGGCAACAGTAAACACATAACATTACCTTATAAGGTAATTGATAAACTTATAGGGTGGTATTAGAGTGATGTCATAATGGTTGCCATGGTGATTCCATCAACCAAGGTGACTTTATGAATCCAAGCCCTTCCTAGCTGTCATTTAGCGAGTTGAAGAGCAAGAGTGAGGATGTCTGTTCTAATCCTCTTCTCGTTCTTCTCTCTGCTAATCTTATCTAGTCATGGTGTGATCGTTAAGGTCCCACCAGTTACAATTAATTGTTCACAACCACATGGGGACATTTTTAGCCCCCAAGACACACTCGAAAGTAGAACATGTTTGTCAGGAGAGGAGATTAAACTTCTTTATAATTCAACTCCTTCAGTCTCTGTAACGGAGGCGTCTGACAAACCTCCAGAATGTTCCTGGTATAAGAATGGTGCTTGGTTTAATAAAACATCCCTTTTGTCAGGTAGTGTCATGATACCTGGCAGAGCTGGGACCATTATCACTGTGCAGTGTTTTACATCTGAGTGTCCAATAAATGTCTGCCAGCATCAGAATATCACTATCACTATTTCTGATCAGCAGATACATTTCTTTATTCTCTCACCTGCACCACCTATTTCCCAGTACCAGCTTGTGCGGTTCGGATGGTGTGCCAAGCTGAAAAGTACTGCCTGGGAATATCATTTCACCAGCCACCAAGGCGTATCTAGTATAATCATTATGAGTGATGAGTACACAGAGATTGAGGCATCAGCATATCCACCAGATTTCCGTGAAACATGCGCTGGTTATTATAAATACCAAGCCAATGGCAGCTATGCTGATGCTGGAAACTTTGTCGCCTCACTGTCATCTCAAAATGTGCCCATGAATACACTCACAGTCTCGTTGCTGGTGGAACAAAGTCTAGACCCCGTTCTATCAGCAACTGCAGCGATAAGTCCAAATTCCCATATACGCCTGACATGGACATTAGTGCCCTTAACTAACAAAGCTGTGGCTTTCCAGCTTACAGATGAAAACAGTGTAGCCAACTGGAATCTGTATGTCGAGAAAAATGCCAAAAAAATAGATTTTTGTTCCCCTCTTACAAATTCTAATGGGAATGAATTTGCTAAAGTAGTTTTCCTAATAAATGGAAGCAAAATACCTCAAATCACTGGAGATATAGGGTATCACAAGGGCACTATAATGCTTTCTACGAATAGATACCTTGGCGAGGTGACTTTAAACCCCACACTGAAGCAAGTCACCTCCTATTACTTCAGCCAAGCCAGTGGACTTTACTACTCTTCAAGTGATAATGAGACAAAGCCAAATTACAGCGAGAATTATGTATTTTGTGACCATGAAAGTCTATCTTTCCTTTTTAAATTCAAATATGAGAAACCCTCGCTATTAAGCTTAGCAACATACGTGTATTTAAACAAGAGGAATGCTCTATATAAATCCCTGACGGATGATGCTATTGAAGTACATTTTTTACTAGTAGTCTATCAATTCCAAATAATCTTACGTACATTGTGTGGTTTATACCAAACCAGCATCCATCCTTACAATGTCATTGGACGTTTATTTTAGGAATCTTTGGTGCGAGACAGTCTTACCTCGTTCAGCTCAGCACGTATACTTATAATGACTCTGTAGAAAATGCAGAAACCTTCCTTCCTGGAACTGTATTGCCATTTGATGTGAAGAGATACAAAGGCTTTGTAGCCAAGGTGAATTTTACAAGAAGTGGGGTAAAGCCTGTTACTCTAAAAACACAATTTGCAATGCAAGCCAGCAAAGTATTAGAAACTTCCATTAATTGTCAGAAGTTTCCTTGTGAATTACTGGAATTTCATATTAGCAAACCAAAGTCTACTGATTCTATAATAACCACAAGAGGAAAGCAGTTGACATTGTATTTATCCATGATGTTGAACTGTGTGGCATCACACTCAACAACTATAACATGGAAAATATATAGCATCTACAGCAAGAATTCAGTACCAGACTGGAATAACTACTTAAATGTTCCTGAGATATTTCCAATGAATCAGACTACATTGGTCATACCAAAGAATTCCCTCAACGTTGGATTCTATCTGTTTCGTGTCTCCACTGATATTCCTCCGGACGATGACGACATAGAAAATAGGCGCAGCAATTCAGATACTGTTATTGTTGAAGTTCGAGAAAGTGAACTTGTCGCAGTCATCTCAGGTGGAACTTTTAGAACAGTTGCTTTTAGGAGTGCATGGATTCTAAATGGGAACAGTTCTTCAGATCCGGACGTACCAGATGATCTAGATGACCTATCATTTCTATGGTATTGTACGAGAAATATAGACGACTACAATGACATGAAACTAAGCAATAATTCAAGCTGTCACCCAGCTCAGAAAGACCTTACATGGCTAAACCCTTTTGATGTCACTCAGACTGTTGATGCTGAGCAACTTCAAGGGGGCAGAAGTTATCACTTTCGCTTGCTTGTTGAGAAATACAAGAGAAGCAGCTATTTTACCCAGACTGTTTTTGTTCAAAGTGGTTCTCCACCCCTTGTGACTTTGGAATGTATTGAGAATTGCTTTACAAAATTTATTCCAACCGAACGATTCTCATTATCGGGAAAATGTACAGATTGTAGCGCAAGCAGCTGGCCAGAATATCAATGGTCCCTGTTTCAGGGAACCACTGAATTGGACTTTGATTGGGCCGCTAAAACTACAACTGGAAGGTTTGCTCCCTACATGTCTATAATGCCCCTAACATTTTTAAAAAATGTTGACAGGTGGTACACTCTAGTTTTAAAAGTCACAACCTGGTCTGGGGCACAATCAACAAGTAAAT
Source organism: Xenopus laevis (assembly GCF_017654675.1). NCBI lineage: Eukaryota > Metazoa > Chordata > Amphibia > Anura > Pipidae > Xenopus > Xenopus laevis. The sequence continues at coordinate 25,905,888 of NC_054376.1, read as the reverse complement.
ACTCATTTTACGTCAATGCTCCCCCAGAAGCCGGAAGATGTTTCATAAAACCAACCACAGGGGTTGCATTGGAAACTAAATTTATTATAGGCTGTAGTGGATTCAAAGACCAAAATCAGCCGCTCATGTATAAAGTCCTCGCAGCTGTAGATAAAAACAGCAACATAAGTTCTCTGCGGGACAATCCACTCGGAGTAATTGTTTATCATGGATACGAATCAACAACACCACCAATTTTTCTTCCTGTTGGAGAGAAAAGCCAAGATTATAAATTAACATTATATGTTCAAGTATACGATGCTCTCTCTGCTTACACAGAAATATCATTGTCTGCAACAGTTTCCGAATTTCAGGACGGAAAACCAAAAGAGACAATCCTTGAAAATTTAAATGCAATGGTAAATGGATCCAACTCATTAATGAATAATTTAATTAAAACAGGAGATTTTATCAATTCAGGGCATCTTATATACATGGTAACATCCAATCTGAACAACTTTAAGACCACGGAAACGACGTACTCTCTGAAAGAGGAGAGAACTCAGCTACGAGAACATCTTTTGAACGTGTCCTCTAGTTTAACAGTCACAGACATTATGGGTGCGAATCAGGTAATTACCTGCATTGCCGAACTCACTAAAGATGTTAAAGAAGTGAATCTCCACTCCCAGCAGCTGGCGGTAAGAAAGCTAAGTGAAGTGGCCAGTAGCCTAGCTACACAAAGACAAGAACCACTCGGTTCTGCTGAAAAGGAACGTCTGAGCAGCGGCATTGTAACATCATTATCCAGTGTTATGAGTGCTGCACTACTGGATATTCCTCAGTCTGAGTCAGATATCCAAGAAGAGAAAGTTGAAGTACTGGAGCAGATTCTATCTGCAATGGAAATGTTGACAGAAGCCGTGTTACAAGGCAAAGTTCCTGGAGAAAACAAGACAACAATAAAAGCTGCCACCTTTAACATAAGCTTGAAGAAAGAGGAAACATTGGATCTCATAAATTCACCACTTCAATTGAGGGACGACAGTTGCCTTAGCTGTACGTTTGCTAAACTGCGCGTACCTTTATCTGATGTGCCCGCAGATGCTGTTGTGAGCACTGCTTTCTATGAATTTAAAGAAAGCCCTTTTCCATGGTTAAGAAATGGAAGAGATATTGATACAGACATAGCTGGGTACTACATGGTGGCTAGCAATAGCACGGGAGGTACTACAAATCTAATACCTGACATGGTAGATGTTGTATTGGACAGAACACACAAGTTACCTGTTTTTGACTTGGCGTTTGAAGTAAGCAATGTAACAAGGGCTGCATTTACTTTCCAACTGAATGTTACAGTGAAAGCAGAATGGTTTATCCAGTTTATTTATCCAGGAGAGATGCCTTTTGCAGTTTCACTTTATATTGGAAGTAATCTAACAAATAACACTCCGATTGCCCTCTTTAATATCCCTACAATGATAACTGGAGCTACTAAGACTGGAAATCCTAAAATGATCAGTATTCCAATTGAAATGTTACCAAAGACTGAAGCGGTAATTGACCTTTCCATTGAATTGACGACGAGTTACTCCATTACTTCTCATACAAGAGTTCAATATTCAATATTTAATGTGGCTTGCTTGGACTTCAGTGGAGCTGAACATGAATGGAATGATGGTAACTGCCATGCAGGCCCTTTAACAGACAACACAGTAATCCACTGCGTGTGTGAAAACTTAACAAAATTACAGACGAGAGGTGAACCATTTCTAAACAACAGACACACGTTTCTTGCAGCCAGATCAATTGTTCTACCTAATCCTATTGATCTCACAAAGGTTACTCTGGAAACTCTAAAGGCAAATTTAGTGCCCCTAGTCACTGTGATTGGCATAATTGTCTTTTATGCCTTTATAAGTGTATTTGCACACATAAAAGATAAGAGAGATGTAACAGACAGACAAAATGTAATAATATTGGAGGACAATGATCCCTATGAAACTGACAGTCTCTTAGTTACCATTTACACCGGCAGTCGTTTTGGATCAGGTACAATAGCAAATGTTTATATGAAAATCTTTGGCAAGGATGGAAATAGCCATGCACATCACTTACAATGTCACAGGCAAAGGGTTTTACAAACCAGAGGATGCGACACCTTCTTGCTGAAAACTAAACAACCTTTAGGAGACATTCATTCTATTGAGATATGGCATAAAGCGAATATGAAGTCTACAAGTTGGTATCTGAGCAGAGTTCAAATTGAAGATTTACACACCAAGAAAAAATGGTTTTTCATATGTCGCACTTGGTTCGGTACCAGTAAAATGAATGCCGTCCCCCAAAAGATGTTTACCCCAATAGACATAAAGCAGCCTTTAGAGAAAAAAGACTTTTTCCTAATCAGTTCATACTACGATTTATTTCTCGGCAATTTGTTGCTGTCTGTATTTGCTCCTGATGTTCCGACAACTTCTACAAGAGCCCAAAGACTTGCTTCTCAGTTTGTGAGCTTCATGAGCGGTCTGTTTTGTAGTATGATGTACTACAACAGAAAAAATGATGAACAAGAAACATGGAACATGGAACACCTCCTCAGATCCATAGCCGTAGGAGCAGTGACCTCAATCATTACAAAAATATTTAGATTAATAGTTGACAAATTGTTTGCTGTTGCACGAAATACGTCTTTAGACAACAGCAGAAAACTGACTGAAATGTCTCAGAAAATGAATTATTGGATAAGCAGTTCACCACCTAGGTGCTTAGAATGTCTGTATGAGGAATATTCCACAACTGATTCCACATCTGAAGAGAAGATGAGTGAACAAGGCCAGAAAGATGCACCAGAAACAAATGGGCAAAACAGCCCATCTCACGTAGATGAGGTAAACATTACAGTTGAGGAAGAGAAACTGGAGAAATACCTAAAGGCAAAGTAAAAATGGCCAGAAATGTCTATCTTTGTGTTGCCTGGAGCACAGTTATCTGCTTCTCAACCCTGTCTGCTGTTTTAATAGTTTTGTACGGACTCTCATACGGACATGAAATCTCAATGGAGTGGCTCATAGCTTCTGGGACGTCATTCCTCATGAGTGTTTTTATTCAGCATGTTCCTATTATATTAGTACTATCATTGATTAAATCAATACGTGCAAAATATTGTAACGATATTCCATGGGTAATAAGGAATTATGTTCCTGTGATGAATGAGCTTAAAAGTGAAGAAGAAATTAGATATATGCAGTTTAGAATAGAAACACTTCGGAGCAGCGAAGCCTACCAGCCTATAACACCTACTGAATTCCAAGTAATAACAACGGCTTGGGACTGCAATGTGTGAGGCCAGTTACTTAAAACATCTGCATGATGTTATATAAAATTGGAAGATCCAAACCCAGAGGTTGGAAAGAGCATATATTATAGAATGAGCAGGCGGGCCCAAAAACACATGGAACCCGTAGTAGAGGGATTAGGTTGCAAAGTCAGTGCAGTCTGGTATATTTCATAGACTTTAACTTTTTTGCATATAACTGGACCCCTACTGGGATGTAACTGGTTGCATCTTTAGATTATTGTGGTGCATGCTACAAAAAGGAGGGTCATTTTTTGATTCTATTTTTTATTTCCTGCTCATCACTAACTGATATACCAAGAGTAGGTTTGAACCAAAAATAATAGAACCCGCAGGTGGAGAGTTTGCTTTAAACATATTTTGTACTTGGCGGGTTCGGGAGGGTGGTGGGCCCAGACTGCACAATGTCAGTGCAGTCTGGAATAATGACCCTATTCCTTAGCATTTAAACTTTTTTGCACATACTTGGACCCCTACCATGATGTAACTGAGTTTTAGGTTCTTACTGATCAGAAAACTGGTGGCATGTTTAGGTTATTGCGGTGCATGCTACAAAAAAGATGGTTTAGGGTCAGTTTTCGGTTCTATTTTTTATTCCTGCTCATCACTAGCTGAGATACCAACATTCAGTTTCCAACCATAATGCCTACTGGACTACAAGTAATTAAAAACATTGCAATGTATTAGAAAACAATATTCACACACAAAATAGAAGCTCTAGTTTGGAGTCTAGATTTATTGATGAGTAGGTTGAACCAAAAACCATAGAACCCGCAGGTTATTTTGCACTTGGCGGGTTCGGGAGGGTGGTGGGCCCAGACTGCACAAAGTCAGTGCAGTCTGGAATATGACCCTATTCCTTTAACTTTTTTGCACATACTTGGACCCCTACTGTGATGTTACTGAGGTTCAGGTTTGTACTGATCAGAAAATTGGCTTTTAGATTCTTTTGATGGTATCTTTAGATTATTATGGTGCATGTTGCAAACAAGATGGTTTAGGGTCAGTTTTCGGTTCTATTTTTTATTCCTGCTCATCACTAGCTGAGATACCAACATTCAGTTTCCAACCATAATGCCTACTGGACTACAAGTAATTAAAAACATTGCAATGTATTAGAAAACAATATTCACACAAAATAGAAGCTCTAGTTTGGAGTCTAGATTTATTGATGAGTAGGTTGAACCAAAAACTATAGAACCCGCAGGTTATTTTGCACTTGGCGGGTTCGGGAGGGTGGTGGGCCCAGACTGCACAAAGTCAGTGCAGTCTGGAATATGACCCTATTCCTTTAACTTTTTTGCACATACTTGGACCCCTACTGTGATGTTACTGAGGTTCAGGTTTGTACTGATCAGAAAATTGGCTTTTAGATTCTTTTGATGGTATCTTTAGATTATTATGGTGCATGTTGCAAACAAGATGGTTTAGGGTCAGTTTTCGGTTCTATTTTTTATTCCTGCTAATCACTAGCTGAGATTCCAACATTCAGTTTCCAACTATAATGCCTACTGGACTACAAGTTATTAGAACAATACAGAACTATGCAATGTTAGAAAAATAAATGAGAAGATCCGCAACCAGGGTTTGGTGAAACATGATTTTAGAGCTTAATAAATAAAAAGTCACCCATGTTCTATTTATTTCTATGGGATTTTTAGAACTGCATTTATCAATGGATGCGCTTACTCTCAGCGGTCGGATCTCAAGTAGACGCATCATGTAGTTCTAGCCTGTAAGACTCTGCATTAATCACACCTCAGACTGTCAGTGACCATATTGTTTATCTGTTCACACCTCAGACAGAATGTAGGAGCAGCACTGACACCGTGTCACTATACATAATACAGTATATACTATTCATCTTAGAGTGGTCTTGATAAAATTCCCTGTCTCTTACCCTGCTCTACCTGTGACTGCTCAACCCTACTCTATCATACTCTGCCCATGTGTGCCATACTCTGCCCGTGTGTGCCATACTTTGCTCATGTGTGCCATACTCTGCCCGTGTGTGTCATACTCCGCCTACCTTATGCTTTAATTATGTGCTGAGGGTTGCTGTGTTATCCACAGGGGGAGGAAGCATATAGATTTAAGAGTATTTTTTAATAACATAAACATTGTTTCACTTATGAGTGATGAGTGATATTCATGCAGTGAGCACCAGCCATTTCTTTTGTTTTTTTGGTGTGCTACCACCATTAATGTGGGTATTGTCTTGAAAGTTGTTGTGATAATATGAGTGTAGTTTAAAGTAGGTGTTCTCCTCAAAATTTTAATTTAATGTGCTTCAGCATGAAACTTGCATTAACACATATATCCATAGAATTCTATTAGTTCTTTTTTCCACAAAAACCTAGAGGGTGTATTAATGCACAGGGTATGTCAATTGTAATTGTGTCAATTTTGCAAATATAGCCCTCTTTTGCTGCTGCATGAGATCTAGCACGCATTTAGTTGCGCAGGTTCACTTTAATATGGCGTGCCTCCACCCAAGGTCAGGACAGGCTGAACTGTAATACCCCTCCCTGGGAACTTCTCTGATCCGCAATACACATACATAGTGGAACAGTTGATGTGTTTATTTGGCAGGACACTATTCCTTTAAATTGCAGTGATGCAGATAGCCTACCAGCCAGGAGCAACTTCACTCAAATAGCACAGCTATTGATCTCTGGACTGCTGAAGGGAATCCCCACATGGTGGTAGTTGCTTCAGAGCCCTAAGAAGGACTCCCTTTGGCTTTCCGTGCCCTGAAAAGAGCACGCTTTGTTCTTCAGAGCCCTGACAAGGACCCCCTTTCCTTCCGCACCCTAAAGAGAGTGCGCTTTTCTGCCACTGGGGTTCCCTATTAAGTTTCACACACAAAACTCTGGGAGTATGTACACTGTACTTGTAATCTGCTGATTCTATATCCCAGCAGCACTTCCTTTTCTCCCAGCAGCACTTTCTCTCTCCCTCTTCCTTCCTGTCAGCTCACAGAGGGTGGGGCTCCTCCCCCTCCTTGCACAGAAACAATACAGAGGAGAGACAAGTGTACACAGCTCTCCTACACAAATACAATTAATTTTGAGGAGAAAAGAATCATATGTTATCAGAGCAATGTATAATTGCCAGTCTAGGAATGTTGATGGCGTCTCAGTGTGGTTTTAGAAATACAGGGGAATCAGTCACTTAATTATTCATTTTATGACATGAATATGAAAATACAGCACAAAAAATAATATGACCAGAGCTAAATCCTTAGTACCTGTATTACTCTATGGGATTTACCGTGATGGGGTATGGTGGCTTGGCAATTTTATGATCATAACTTTGTAACTAAAAACCCCTTTTGTATGTTTAACATTGGCCAGATCAGTTAGTGTATTGCTTTAGTAGAGTTATTCTGTAGAAATAGTGCCAAACTTACATGTAGCACCCCATGTAGTCTTCTGCCTTTGAAATTGGGTGTTGGTCTTGGAGATCTCTTTCCTGTAAATGGTACAGTAGGGAGGCACTTTTCCCTAGAGATGTAACAAGTGAGGTGCCAGTCTAGGGAAAATATGAGGGGAGGCAAATATTTAGGACTACTTTAGGACTACTTTATGGGTTTTATCTTGACGTGGTATGGAGACTTGGCCATTATATGATCATAACTTTGTAACTAAAACCCCCATTTGTTATGTACAGATGCACTGGCCAACATGGCAAGTGCAAAATGTACCACCGGGAGCTCCCTTCTGGTGTGATTGTTGTGGTGCTAGACAGGTGACAAACAAACTCCTGTTGCCCCAACTGGTTAGGAGATAATATATTTTGGCAAAAGGTGCCCTTTAAAGCATCCATCTAGCCTGATGACAATGGCCATGGAAGTACAGGTATGGGATCCGTTATCCAGAAATCCATTATCTGGAAAGCTCCAAATTAGGGAAAGACTCCTATAGACTCCATTATAATGAAATAATCCAAATTTTAAATAATGATTTCATTTATAATATAATTAATCCTTATTGCAAGCAAAACCAGCCTATTGGGTTTATTTCATGTTTACATGATTTTCTAGTAGACTTAAGGTATGAAGATCCAAATTATGGAAAGATCCGTTATCTGGAAAAGCCAAGGTCCACAGCATTTTGGATAACAGGTCCCATACCTTACTGCAGAATAATAAAATTGTACCCTCACAGAGCAATATTTTTGTTGCTGCTGGGGTTAGTGACTCCAATTTGAAAGCTGAGAATCGGAAGAATTAAAAGAAAATAATTATAATTTAAAAAAAATATTTTTTATAATTTAGAATTATTTTCTTTTTATTCCCTCCCTTCCTTCCTTCCTCTTCTCTTACCCCCCAATAACAACACATAGGCTACAATACTAGTTGGTATTGCTCTGCAGTTTAATCAGCATCTTTCCCTTGCAGTCTGATTTTCATAAAAATGAAGTTAGTGAGCAGAGAAGACTCATCTGATGTTTCTCTGTTCAGTGTTTCTCTGGTCAGTTCTAAGCAGCAAAATCACAAGTCTTCCTGTACTTCCTGTACTCACAAAATTAATTTTCATTGAACTGTAGTTGGCTGAAAAATAAACAGCACAGTTGTTTTTAAATTCATTATATTAAGTAGGTCTAAAAAAAATAACTGATGCAGCCTATGTAGGATCCATGTGCTAGTGCCAGCCCCTGGCTCCAGAGTTCCTATTATTAATAACATGCTTTGGTCTTCAGAGACTATTCAAGAGCCCCCATTCCTTCCATGCCTGAAAAAAGTTTGTTTCCTTCACTTTTCTTTCTGCTGGCCTTCCATCCTGCCCAGCTCACAGAATGAGGACTTCTCCCCTCAGAGGAACAATACAGAGTGAATAAAGTAATATTTTTATAGATAGGTAAATACCAATCACTATAATCACATGTTCGGTGTCTGAGTCCCATTTTTTGCTTAAAATAGACATGATTAAAAGCTAACATATATTTTTGTTCATATAAATAGAGAACTATTTAGAGTATTTGAGCACAGAAATAAAACCAATAGTTATCCATTAAAGCTGTACAACACACCGCAATGATACAAATCACTATTTTATACACATTATGATGTTGTACTAAGCTGCCCGTGCAGAACTATTAGATGCAATGCTGGGGATATCATAGAGCTAATGAAAAGTTACTCTGACCACAGATACATTTGTGACATATTTTTTGAAACTCATGTTGATTGTTGACGTTTTTAGGATCTGTTTTCAAAAAACAATGTCTATATAATTTGCCTAATTATTTATCAGCTGCTTTACATTTAGAACTACTTTCATACCTAAACAATATGTCCCACATATATCCTTTTTTTTTTTATGGCCACACCCCCTAATTACCACGTCCATTTTTACGACATTTGGAGGTTTTGAAAAGTTTTTACTATCAGGAGTTTGGGGGGGTGCAAGACAGGATTCAGGGGAGATTAGTTGCCCAGCGACAGAATCTCCTTTTCTTCAGGGACTAATCTCCCTTGGAAAAGCCCTTCCCACCGGCAAGAATGTAATTTGCCTGGGGATGGCAAATGAATCGCTTTTGGTTTTCCGGAACCTCGCCACAAAGTTTCCTTGTGAGGCAACTATCGAGTGACTGGAAAAGAAGTGATCCGAATGCCGTCCGCCGGCGATTCGCATTCTTGGTCGGTGGAAAGGCTTTTCAGGGTTGCCGAAGAAGAGGAGATTTGTCGCTGGGTGTCATACCTCCCAACATTCTGGAAATAAAAAAAAAGGGACAAAAAAGTTGCTGCACGTATCGCGGCCATACTCTTTTTGACCACACCCTTTTTGTGGCCACACCTCCTAGATTACCATGTTAATTTTACAAAAATTATGGCAGAATTTGAAAGTCTGAAAAATTTCTGTGTTTTTTTTCCAGTTATTACAGTTTTGCTAATGAAGGTGAATTGCCCTTTATAAGCTGTGAGTCTAATGTCTCCCAAGGGACCTGTATTCTTATATTGTTTACAATTACTTATTTGCTTATCTGACCCTGACAAAACTTTCCTAAGTTTGTCAATTTTAGGGACATTTTCAAAAATCACCTTAAAACTTCCACCCTGCCGCATCGTATGTCCCACATACTATTGAGTATCAAGATAAATCACCCCAAATATGAAAGCCTGGGGTCCTCTGAACAGTTTCATGCACAAAATGTATAGGTGTACCTAAGCTCGTGGCATATAGGGGCCCCAAAATAAAGACCCCACATATTCTGTCATTTCAGGTACTGCAAAATCAACACATTTACATCATTTTGGGGGGGCAAAGGTAGAAAACAGTAAGTTCACCCCAGAAAACCATATATTTTCAGAAAGTACACATTTCCACGAATCTAAATTGGGTATGCATGTCTTTGTACTCCAAAGTACCAAGCCGCAAACCATTCCTAAATTTGGTGATTTTGGTGACATTTCCAAAAATCACCTCAAAATTCCCACCCTGCAGAATCGTATTTCCCACATACTTTTAGGTATCAAGATAAATCACCCCAAATATGAAAGCTTAGGGTCCTCTGAACAGTTTGATGACCAATATGTATAGGTGTACCCAAGCACGTGGCATATAAGGGGCCCAAAAGGAAGACCCCCATATGGTTTGTCATTTCAGTTACTGCAAAATCAACACATTTACATTGTTTTGGGAGGGGGGGCAAAGGTAGAAAAAAGTAAGTTCACCCCAGAAAACCATATGTTTTCAGAAAGCACACATTCCCACGGATCTAAATTGGATATGCATGTCTTTCTACTCCAAAGTACCAAGTCTCAAGCCTTTCCTAAATTTGCAGATAAAACCAATGGTTTTTACATTTCTGAAAATCACCTAAAATATTGCATTGGCCGCATTTATGTCACCCAATTTCTTACATACAATTGTAAAACACCATAAATACTGATGCCAAGGGTCTATTGAACAGTTTGATGCCCAATATGCATTGATATACCAAGGCAGCTGGCATGTGCGGACCCTAAATGAAAATAGTGCATATGAGTTTTTTCCACTGCCGAATCGCCTTCTGTGAACATAGACCCTTGACTTCATATTATGTGCCTCAAGACCCTCCTAACAGCAAAGACCCCCCAAAACCATATTTTTTTGGAAAGTACACATTCTGATGAATCCAACAAAGATAAAGACGTCTTGATACAGCAAACTACCAAACTGCAAAGGTTTTCTAAACGTAGAGGTTTTTACAGCATTTCTGAAAATCACATCAGCTGTGGGCAGCTGTGGAGGAAGGAAGAGGTGTGGAAGTAGCAGCAGCGCCATTTGCAGCGCATTTGCTACTTTGAAGTTGGATCTGCGACAATCTCATCACAGATCCGACTTGACAGCCTCCCAGCCTCGTTGCCCAGGGGGCTGTCAACCCTTCTGACTCTCTGCAGAGGCAGCAAAAACCGCTGATGCATAGAGAAGGGCTCAGCTGCAGGAGAACGTATGAGGTACGTTCTTGGCAGCCTGAGCCCTGAACTGCCAGCACGTACGTGCTTGGCGGTTAAAGGGTTAAACTGTGCATTTCTATGAAGCAAAGAGATTGACTGATATAATTTTTTGTTCAGAAGGGCTTATATGATGCATGCATGTTTTATTGCTGTTACTCTGGTAATGTTGTTGGATAGTATTATCGTCAGTCAATAAAGTTTCTAAGTTTTGAAGATGCATTTCTGGCCATAAATATCACAGTAAAAATTGCCATAATAACCGCCATAAAACAAGACTATTTTATAGCATAAATATTCGCAAAAACTTAATTTGTTGCCAGAAAATTCTCAACCTGCAAAAATTACCACTAACGTAAGCTGGTTCGTTGATGTAGTTACCACAAGTGATCACAATGACTTCTGAGTGGATCGCTGTTTAGTAAACTTAGTCGCTGTGAATATTCTGGAGGAAAAATATTCTCAGCAATAACATACGGAAACTTAAAGGACCAGTAACACAATTTTTAAAAATAAAATAAAACAAATTCATACACATTACTTACTTCCAATATGCTGATCTTTCCTGCTGTTTAGATAAGACATAGGAGAAAACTCAAACCGGCACTGTCCCACGGCGTCCAAGGGGTTGCCGCCATCTTCTTGCTTGTTTCCCTTCTTCTCCCCTACGTACGCGCTGCTGTGTGTCTCTTCCGGGACTGACTTCCGGGTTCATGACGTCACTTCTGGATGCTTTTCTCCCCTTTGCCGGCATCTGTTCTGTCCACCGCAGGCTTTTCCTCCCCTCTGCCCGAACATCCGTTTCTGTCCCCCAGCTTCTCTCTTCTTACAGCCGTTTTGTGCCCCAGCCTTTCCCTTTCTCCTCTACCAAGCATCCTCTGTCCCCATTACCTCCTGCGGCTGCCTCTGTGTATCGACTTCTGGCTCCTTACTTTCTGGTTCTGTGATACAGGAACAGCGTAGGGAGTGCGCAAACGCCATGTGTGAACAGATCGCCTTTTTGCCGTTTTCCAATGAATGGAGAAAAGGTTGTGTTTTGAATTTTTTTTTTAAAAATAAACGCTAGGCTGTGTATATATTGAATTATTAAGGTCAATGCCATTATTTTATAGCATTATATAATGTTATTCTATTATAAAAATTTTTGATGTCGACTGGTCCTTTAAAGTCATAATACCGCACTTTGTTTAAACCAGACCCCTATGTCCTAATATAAAAATACTGACAAATACAAGAGGTTCCTCTGCTCTCAACCAAACACATATATTTACAACATTGAAGAAATGTTGTGCAACAGCTACTTAAAAGCCCTTACCCTTAAACAAAACAGGGATTGCTTTGTCCATTATATTGCAATATTATTTAAGCTGGCCCAACATACGTCATCATATGTCATCCCTTGGTCGGTCAGAATCCTACACTTGTAACTTTTATCTTATTCATTTAAGAATTCTAGTACTTCATTTTACATTTTACACCAGGGACATTACAATTTACCTGCAGTCTACTTGCTGCTTTTCAAGGTTGAAATTCCCAAACGATGGTTGCCTTTTATAAAGCTGAGCACCACGCTGTGTTGTGTGTCTCCATTACCTGAGCAGGCAGAATGGGAGAAGCTTGAACCTAGACATGGTCAGGGTCTAGCCAATGATTAGATTATTCTTTTTATAGGTCACTTCTAGGGGTATATTTATCAAGAGTGAAGTTAGAGATGTGCAACGAGTCCTCTTGGAATGAAACATTCCTGCACTCTCCATTTAAGTTTGTTATGGGGATTTTATAAGACGTATCACTTTCCACGCCCCATTGATAAATACTCTTTTAAAAATCCATAGAAAATGAATGGAGAGTGCGGAATGTTCACTCTTGAGTGATTCTCTAACTTCACTCCTTGATAAATGTATACCCTGTGTGATAGAACAAATCAAATAGAAAGCTTGATGATTTAGTGAAAAAAAACATGGAATTTTTTGAGAATTATTATACCCCAAGGCTGCTTAAAGGTCCAGATCAAAAATACTCCATCTCCAACCTGTCAATGGCAAAGGTTCTCATTTTAAAATTTAAAGATTTTTTTATGCGTCCTGCCGCTGAGGTCGGCCATACATGGGCTGATTAAAAGCTTGGCCCGAACAGACTTTCTGGCCCGTGTGTGGGGCCCTCTGATGGGCTTTCCCCGATTGTAATATCTGACCGAAAAGTCAACCATGATATCAAATCTGGCTTCATCCAATGAGGCACCTCGATCCGACCGCCCACATATCCTACATTATGATTTGATCACTGGACCCTTAGGCGCCCACGATCAGAATCAGGCCTCTGATATCGCCCACCTCAAGGGGTGCATATCGCGGAAGAGATCTGCTTCATTTTGGCAATTTGCCACCTTAAGAGTTCGCTTGTTTAGGGAAAAGGGCTGAAAGCTGGGAACCTCCTTTACAAGCTGTGTTCTCTCTCTCTACACTTACCAATTTGGTACTTTCTTTAATTAATCAGTTCTATGGTAAAGGTTGCAAGAACCACTGGTGCCAATCATTGTCCAGTACATTATAGTTGCACAACACCCTGCCTCCACACCAGGGCCGCCCATTCGGAAATTCATGGGGCCCCGCTATAACAAAATTTCCCACACTGGTGCCAAAGCCCCACCCCAGATCGGCCAGCCACTCCACATCACAGTTAAAAGACCACACAGACATCAGCGCTAAAAAAAAAGTAACCCATCCCTACACCAAAGTTCTATAAAGCTATTGATGGTCAGGGCCCCCTGATAAGTAAAAAAAAAAACATTTGGCCGGCCAGGGCCCCCATAAAAGTTTTTTTTAAAAGCATTTGGCCCAGGGGCCCCCCTTACAAGTTAAAAAAAAATTTTGGGGGCCCCAATAATTTTAAAAAAAAATAGGTGCCAGGGCTCCCTTCAACTTAAAAAAAATTGGGACCTCCCTGGGCAGACAAGTAAAGAATTCAAAAAAATTTCTCAAAACTATGAAGAAACTGCTTTAGCGGAAACCATGAAAAATTTGAAGAAACGCATAAAGGTTCAATTTGTTCAAAATTGATTCTCACCCGCAATCAATTTTTACCACGAGCGGACAATTTCTACATGCGCAACTTTTTTTGTTCAAATTCATTAAAGTCAAAGGACGTCAAAATAATTTGATGCGCAATATTTTTATGCTTCGTTGACAATTTTACACGTGCCGACTTTTTTGTCCAAATGCATTTAAAGTCAATGAGGCATCAAAATTCTTTTGAATTTATTAATCTTCGTATTCACTAAAAGGGCTACCTGCTGAATGATATAAAGCATCTGTAATGGATTTGGGACATAGACAGTGAATACATTGATATCCGATGAATGTCCCTAACTAATTAGTGTTTTACAAAAAAAAGAGGTTTCCAGCAACATTTTTAAATATACTATTTTATTATAAAGTTATATTATAGTATTTCTGATCAGTCATTTAAATTATTAATTTTATGAAGTGAATATGAAAATACATGTAGTATCTGTACTTACTATATGGCAATTTTATGATCATTAACTTTGTAACTTAAAAACCCTTTTGTATGTTTAAACTGCCAGATCAGTTGCACTTCCATTGTATTTTATTTATATTTATGTAGCCTTGAAGTGCTTGACTATCTCTCCCCTGTAAATGGTAACAGTAGTGCTTATCAGCCTGTTAGCGGGGTTTACCTATTATGCTCTGAATAATCGGAATTTGGAATAATTTGTAGTTTTGGACTATAAAAAAACTATGAATTTTCAGAATTTATTTACAGACTGAGCGTTCTTAAAAGGTCTGATTCCGAAAAACGGCATCTCCAAAGCTCTCAAGTCCTGTATAAGTCAATGGAAGGTCCCAGTGTTCTGCCGCTGCTGTCCGTACTGATAAGCCAATAATTTTGGGGGGACTTTGAACAAAAAGATGCTAAAACTCGTGAAAACTTGTAGTATTTGTGGAAAAGTATTGAAAATCCGTACTTTTCGGGCAAAGCTCCGGAGTTTATCAGATTTTTTCCCCGACCCATTTTTCGGAATTTTAATTGATAAATAAGGTACAGATTTTAGTTAGAAGAAAGACTCCACCGAAAAAAGGACCTTAATAAATAACTCCCTTAGACTGTTTAGCCTATGGAAAATATGGGGGAGGTAAATAGTTTTAGAACCATTCATATGGGGTTACCGATGACGTGGTTGTTTGTGGTGGCTTTGGCCAATTTTTGATCATAACTTGTAGCTAGCAAAACCCCATTTTTTGAAGTAACAGATGAACTAGCCAACATGGCGCAAATGCCAAAATGCACCATATCAAAAAAGCAAACCAATAGACTTATTTTGCCACTTGTTTTTTTACGTACATGTGCAATTGCTCAAAAATGTGTGCTTTGTTAATGTGACTGTTGCCAAAAAAGTATGTGTGTTGTGTGTAAAGTGTTATAAAAGTGTGTATCTGGGTGCAGGCAGGAGGTGACTAGAGGTAAATAGCTGCAGAAATGTAGGGAAAACATTTGTGTGAATAAAAATTGTAATATGTCCATTACTGGTCCGGGACAGAAAGCCAGCAGTTAAAGGCAAACAAGTAATTTTCATTCCACCAGGCCTGATACCAATAGGCCATGAAAGTACTGCTATGACTTCGAATCGAAGGATTCGTAGTAAAAATCGTTTTTTGACTATTTCAATTTAGTCGAAGTACTGTCTCTTTAAAAAAAACTTTTGACCCCCTAGTTCGCCATCTAAAAGCTTACCGAAGTCAATGTTAGCCTATTGGGAAGTACCCCATAGGCCCTTGGCCTAACTTTTTTGATCGAAGGGATATCGTTCGGGATTCGAAGGATTTTATCGTTCGATCGTACTATCTGCCCGCCATAAAATCCTTCGATCTTTCGATATTCGAAGTTCGAAGGATTTCACTATTCCCAGTCGAATTACTCGAGGCGTTTAATTAACCTTGATTATTCGACCCTTAGATGAATCCGCCCAAACAGTAACCTATGCCATTGTATTTTTTATATTTTCAATGAAAGTTTAAAAAAATTTTTAAATTGAAGACCAGTTCATACACTTGGTTACAATTTTCCAGAGCCTATAGACATACCTTTACATTATAACTTTAAAGAAGAAATAAAGCTTAACTTAAGAGTAGGGCGGACAATGTGTACATTATGTTTGTGGGCTTCTATACCAACCCAAGGCAACTCACAGCCTTTAGGCAGTAAAGATCTGTTTTATGTGTCTCCAAAGATTGCCCCAGTAGCTCCCCATCTTCTTCTGCCGATCACTGCACAGCTCTGTGCTGCTGTCAGCTTACTGAGCTTTAGGGACCCACTTCACAATTATCAGTAAACATTAGAATAAAAATGTCACAATATAAGGCTGGATAGTAATAATACAGATAATTTGACTACATGGCAGCACAGAAACCGTTGCAGATTTAGCATCAGAATGTAATAATCAGCCCTGTAGATCAGCTTATATTTCAGACAAACTTAATTTCAAGAGCCACCATTCATCCCACGCCCGCAAAAAGAGGTGGCTGAATCCATGAGTTTTG